>NW_006399898.1:3712252-3725263 GCF_000299155.1 Elephantulus edwardii
GAGTTTAGGGCTGTTGTACATAGGGTCGCTATGAGTCGCAGGCGACTCGACGGCACATAACAACAACAACAACATTATTGGTATGACAAGAGTCCAGAATAAGAGCTGCATAGTTAAGTGGTCTGGGGCAAGGGAGAACTGTATAACAGTGAAAGAACTTTTTTTCCAAAGAAAAAAGAGATATGGGGGTGGAGGGGGAGGAGAACAGGCAAGAAAATATGCAACAATGAATGAATGGAAATCCAAATTCTTTATAACCTTACAATAAAATCTGGTGGCATAGTGAGTTATGTGCTGAGCTATTCATCAAAGGTTGGCAGTTCAAATCTACCAGCCGCCTCAGAGGTAGACAGATCAAGCCGTGTGCTCTCGCTATGCTGTGGCAGGAGCCTTGGAGACCTGATGGAAGGTTCCATGAGTCGAAAGAGATTCCAGGACAGTGGATCTGGCTTTAACCCCATCTGGGAATGGGGTTCCTTTGTTATGTTAATGAGACCGTGTAAACAAAAGGTGTATCTTGAGTCCATTCTTTCTGGGACATACAAGATACAGATTAAGCAAGCAGCAAGCACAGATGGAGGAAGAGAGATGCCAAGCCACAGAGGCTCTCCAGGGAACCGAGGAGCCAGACGTGGAGAAGAGATAAAGCCCACGCCCAGAGCCAGCGGGAAGGGGATGCTTTCCTGGGAGCTGGTGCCCTGAAGGCAGGCTTCTAGCCTCCTAGCTGGGAAACAATGCACATCAGCTCCGTAACAGTGCACACTCATGGTGTGTCAGAGCTCCGTGAGAGCGCACACCCATGGTATGTGTGTGTCAGAGCTCTGTGATGGTGCACACCCTTGGTGTGTGTGTCAGAGCTCTGTGATGGTGCACACCCATGGTGTGTGTGTCAGAGCTCCGTGAGGGTGCACACCCTTGGTGTGTGTGTCAGAGCTCTGTGAGGGCGCACACCCTTGGTGTGTGTGTCAGAGCTCCATGAGGGCGCACACCCATGGTGTGTGTGTTAGAACAGCACTGAGACACCCTGTCTAATGATTCTCCCCGTCCTCACACTCGTCCCTCTGAGGGCACCAGCGACTTCTCCACCTCCAGCCTCAGGTCTCCGGCTGATGTAGGGGGTGACACGCACTGCCCCCAGCATGACCCGCTAACAGCCCTTCTCGGGAATTTCATCTAAATGGTATCAGGAAAATCTGAAAATTCTGTTGCCAAAGCTGGAGCGACTTGCTGGATGGGGAGCTTGAAATACAGCGTAGCCACAGCCCCCCAGCCCTCCTCCTTCCTTCCCTCGGCTCAGCTCAGGTTCTGTGCCCTAGATACGACCTGATTACAGGACCATTTGCAAAGACCTGGAGCCTTTCCAAGTCGGTATGTTAATGCAAATCAAATCAAGATCCTGGATGGAATTTCTTGAACATTTGCAGAATGATTCAGAGCGTCATCTGAAAGCTTGACCTCACAGCAATTCACAGCAGTTGTTAAGTGTATTGAGTCAGCTCCTCCTGGCGGTGACCCCACGTAACCTGACCCTGGCCGGCACCACCTTGGGTCTCCGCTGGGTGTAAGGCACTGCCGCAGCCACCTGGCCAGCCCACCTCACTGAGGGCCCTCCCCTCCTCGGCTGCTGTCCTCTACTGTTCCAGCGTCGATGTCCTGGCCAAGGTCTGTCCTCACCGGGTAACGTGTCCGAGGATGTGAGATGCAGTCTCACCCTCCCTGCCTCTGAGGAGCACCAGGGCTGTGCTTTTTTCAAGACCGATTTCTTTGTCCTCCTGCCCGTCTACCGTACGTTCACCATTCTTTGTCTACACCACAATTCAAAGGCATCGAATTTTCTTGGATTTCCTTTGTTTATTGTCCAACTTCGCATGCATAATAAAGCAATAGAAAACACCCTGTTTGAGTAAGGTAAAACTTAGTCTTAAAACTTACACCTTTGCTCTCGAATGAAATACAATAGAAATTAATGAGTATATAATACATAATGTACATGAATGAAACACAATGTATATTAACAATAAAAACATTAATAACTTAAAAAAACCCCAACAGACATCTCTTCTCTCCAACACTTTAAAGAGGCCTTTGACAGATCTGCCCTAGGCAGTACATCTTTTTTTCTTGATTGAAGCTCAACATCAAGAAAACAAAGATACCTTCCCATTGGGCCGACTGGCAGCACCATGACAGATGGAGAAGAGATTGAGGTTGTTGACAATTTCAGCTTGCTTGCTTCCACAATCAACACTCTTGGCACCAGCAGTCAAGAAATTAAAAACATGAGTTACACTGTGAAAATCTGCTGTCAGGGACCTCTCTAGAATTCTGAAGAGCAACAATGTCAGCCTAAAGACTAAGGTGTGCCTGATCCAAGCCATGGCCTTCACAATTTTTTGCTATCTATCAGAGAGCTGGCCAGACTAAGGACGATAGAAGAAGAATCAATACCTTTGAGTTGTGATGCTAGAGAAGAATACTGAACATACCAAGGAGTGCCAAGAGAACAGGTCTGTCCTGGAGAGGGCGAAACCAAGCTGCTCCTTGGAGGCAAGGATTATGAGGCTCCATCTGACGTACTTCGAGCATGTTGCCAGGAGGGACCAGTCCTTAGGCAAGGACATCATACTTGGAAAGTAGAGGGACAGTGCTGGAGAAGACCCTGGATGGGATGGGTTGACACACTGACTGTGGCAATGGGGGCAGGGGTGTGTCAGAGACAGTGAAATTGGCCCAATACAGGACAGGGCTCAGAGCTGTTGTACCTCAGATTGCTATGAGTCGCAGGTGACTCCAGCATGAAGTCTTGGCTCTGAGTGGAGGGATGGAGACCCTGCCTTCTTGGCCAGCATTCCCAGGGTTTGTCCTACGGTCCCTTCAGCATTTCTGGGTTTGTCCGATGGTCCCTTAAGTGGCTCTGAGCACATGCAGCTCCAATGCTTACCTCCTTTAGGCTTTAGGGTGAGGGGCTGGGATCAGAGCACAGTAGTCAGTGTCAGTGGGTTCCTCCCAGTGGTAGAAGGTGCACTCCTACAAAAGGGGCGCTTGTGTGAACCCCATAAGTGTTCACTGAGGTGTCTTGTCTCCCTGGAGATGTCCCCCCTGAGGCTGATGGCTCTAAGGTGGGAACTCCTGGGTATACACCTTCCTTCTGGACATGGGGAAACCAAGAGAGGACAGAGGGGAGCCAGAAGCCGGGGACAACCACATCTTGGCCAGAGAATCCTAGCAATCCGGAACACAGGCTGGAGGGAAGAGACAGAGGCCAGAGGTAAAAGGTGAAGATCAGGAGGCTACCTGGCAGGAACGAAACCACTGGTGGGGGGGAGCCTCTCCACCGGCCAGCCCCTCACCACCGTCAGGGGCCCCACCGACCAGCCCCTCGGGAGTCAGGCTCCTTGGGCTGTGCCTGCTGTGGTTCAGCCACCCCCACCTCTCACAGAGAGAGGAGGGGTTGCCCAGGCTGGTGGGAGGAAGGCAGCCTTGCCCTTTGGACATCCCACGTCCTCTGCCACCTAATTGGTTCTGAGCCACCGCGGCCTCGCAGGACAGAGAACTGCCCCGCGGGGTTTCCGGGGCGATAGGTCTCTTCTCCCCTGGAGCAGCTGGGGGGGGGCAATGCTGACTTCTTGGGTAGCAGCTGAGTGCTTAACCTCTGCACCACCAGGACTTCCAAACAGCCAGTCAGCAATTTCTGGTTGTTGATGCGTCTGGCCACTGACCTTTCAGTTAACAGCCGAGATCCTAATCACTGTCCTGCCAGGGTGCCTTTTCATAATTCCAAGAGAACATCTCTGCCCCGAGCCTCCCGTAGGTTCATGCTGGGGGGCGTCTCCCACCTGGGGCGGGGAGGCTTATCTGGGAAGAGAGAACTAACTGGTCTTCACACACACCCCTGTCCAGCCTCCAAGTGGACAGCTTCAGGGGGCCCCCTGGGCTCTGGCCTCGTTAGCACCGTGGAGGGGGAGGAAGAGGGAGAGAGGGACAAGGTATTTCCTGTAATGAAACGCGATCTGCTTGAACTTAAAAAGAACAGGAAAACCAAGCAAATCTCCGAGGCTGACTCAGAAAGGAAAACAGACAGCAGAGAAACGTGCTTGGCAGCCGAAGGCCGAGAGCGGCGAGAGGCCCCCGCTGTCCTGGCGTGGCGGGCAGCCAGGAGGTGGTGTGGTTGGCGTGTGGAGGAGAAGGACCAAGTCTGGGTTTCTCGTCCCCTGAGCGCCTTTTGTGAGGAACGCAGGGACCAAGGCTCTTGGAGGGAAAACCAACCAAACTCACTGCCAGTGAAGCGACTTCAACTCACAGCGTCCCAGGGGGACAGAGTGCATGCACGTGCCCCGCGGGTTTCCCGGCTGGGGGTCTTTGGGGAAGCGGACAGCCTCACCTTGCTCCTGCAGATCTGACTTCAAACCACCACCTTCTTTAAGCTGTGAGGCCCCAGGGCACCAGTGCCAAGGCTCTTCTGGGGAAGCACGATTGTTGTAACTGTTGGCACGCTGCCCTCCTCTAGGACGACGTCACATGAAGTGGACATCTCAAAGACTGCATTCCTAACGCGGTCCTGCACCTTCTCCAAGACACACCTGTCTGTTCTTACGGCAGTCCACTCCTCCAGCACCACAACCCAAAGGCATCGACTGTTCTAGTCATTCTCGTTCACTGTCTGGCTCTCACATGAGGTGCACAGCTGGTGGCATCGTCATTCGTCGCCAGCCTGACTGGAAGGTGTGAGCTCCTCTAGCACCTCAACTTCTTACCCAGCATCCCTCCCCAGGACGGCTCTGCCCCATGCGGTCCCCTCCTCTCCGACAGTCTGCCCATGGTGCCGTTCTGACGTGCCTGGGAAGCCGTGAAGGCCAACACAGGAACACTCCACACCCCCTGGGCACCTGAGTCTCTGTGGGGCTGGCCTCTCGCCCCAGCTGCCAACCTGAATTAGACAAACAAACTGGACAGGGTCCCCGAGCCAAGTGGATTTACTCTGCACTCTGAATTTCCACTCCGTGGTATCTGGATGGAAGCCCTTCCTGGTGCGGCCCCAGGTGGTCCCCGGAGAGCCGGCCACTCTCTGAACGCGCCCCTGTCCACACCCTCCCGCCGTGCGGCACCCTCAGCTGGATGGCTCCGCCGAGCATGGTTCTTTCATCTGCTCTCTGAATCGCGGCCTGGGTCCGCATGCTAATCAGTTCATTTATTTCTCCCATGTTCATTCCCCCGCAGCCCCTCCAAGATTAACTTCTGCCTGGATCTTAAATCTCCTTGCCTTCTTCACTTCAGCTCCCCACTATCAATCCACTCGCTTCCTTGTCGATTTAATCTCCTTCCACATTAGGGCCTTCTCCGTGAACTATGAATTGCCTGCGTCTCTGCAAGGCCGTGAATGATGACGGTGGGTCCCTGTGTGGTTACTGAGGCACCATACCCAAGGATCAGACAGTGGGTGGCATCGAACTACAGAGAAGTTCTCTTCTCAGGGTCCGGAGACCAGACGTTGGAAGTCCACGCACCAGGCTGCCCCTGGGCGGCTGACGCTGCAGGGTGACGCTCCTGTTTCTCCCCGCCTCTGGAAGGCCGGGGTGTTCCCTGGCTGAGAGGTGCATCTTCACATGGCCAGCCCTCCTCCTCTGTCTCTGCCTCTTCTCTTCTTCAATTAAGGTCGTAACCCTGATGAGACTAGGACCTGCCCTACTCTGGTATGACCTCATGTTTCATGAAATGAGTATTTTAAGAGATCGTCTTCCCCAAAAGCTCCTAGTCACAGGCTCCAGGGCCTAGAACTCCAGCGTCTCTGTGCACATGCTGCTGTTGTCCCCGTGGGTACCATCAAGTCTCCCACTCCCAGCAGCCTTTGAAGAGCAGATCTGAACCCTGCCCTCTCCCGCGCCATCCGCACCCACCATCTCCTAGAGGCTTGAGCCCGCCGCTCCAGTCACCGTGTCAATCTGTCACAGCGAGGGTCCCCCCCTCTTTCCCTGACCCCACCTGACTCCCAGCATGACAGCGTGTCCCAGGTGTATGAGAGGAAGCTTCCCCATCCTTGTCCAAGGAGCACTCCGCTTACACTTTCTCCAGGACAGATTTGTTCGTTTTTTTGGCAGTTCATGAGATACACAACACTCTGCTCCAAAATCACGATTCAAAGGTGTCGATTCTTCTTCGGACTAGCTTTGTCATATATGAGAGGATTTGGGTCAGATATACGTTAGTCTTTAAAGTAACATTTTGCTTCTTAATCTTTTTAAAGAGGTCATGTGCAGCAGAAGTTCCCAATACGACTATCTTTGGGGAGAAACAATTCAAAAACCTAACAGCCCTCTCTCTCTCTTTTTAGCTTGCGCACCATCAACCTTAAATCTGGGCACCAGCTTCCCTCTCGGACCCCTCGCCCTGGTCCCTACCATGTGCCGCCCTCTGCGATGCTTTCCCCAGCCCACCCAGTGACCTTCCACTTTCCATCCTCTAGAGATGAGTCGTCCAGCAGACCTGGGAGACCGCCAGCTATGAGTCCAGGGACAGGAACCCAGAGAGGGTGGAATAATGTGTGAACCGCAGTCTCCAGGGCTCTGAAACGAGGACTGCTGCCCCCTATGCCAGGGACTGCCGTCCCAAGGTGCAGACCTGCCTCCTGTGGTGAGAGCCAGTCTCCGGGGCTGGGAGGGGGCGGGGGTGGCAGCAAGAGGCTATCAGAGATGGGTATGTAGCAGGCGAGGGATGTGGACAGCCTGAGTCGGCCTCCCTGTGCTGGGGCTCAGGAGGGATTCTACAGGAGAGGGACATGAGCTCTGGCTTTGGCTGTCTGGGGCAGTCTGGGTGGTGGCTGAGTCTCGGTCACACTGACCAGCTGGTAGCTGACCTCGGTCACCCCGAGGACAGCTGGTTCCCTCCTGTGTGTCACAGGGAGGTTCTCATCATCTTGTTTTAAGGAAAGGTGGGCTAAGATGAATACTGTGGTTACTACTCTGTCTTAAAGTTCACTTTTTGTTTATTTTATACTGGTTTACATATGGAAAGTTATATACATTGTGTTTCATGACTTTTAACTATCAACTGCTGAAGCAGCAGGAAACAAAACTCTTATGAAGGGCTTCAGCTCTGAAAGTGCTTAAAATTAATCCAAAGTGAAAAACAAAACAAATAAAAACAACCAAGACCAACAACTTTCATCCAATCTGCTGTCCCTCCACCATTAAACTCAGCACCTACAGTAATAGAATAGAATGTCCTGGATAAAGTGGGAGAAAAACTGGGACAAAACTCAAAGTTTATAAAAAAGATGAAGCTTACTGGTCTGAAAAGATCAGATCTGATAGAGGAGCAGACAGACAGCCTTAGACATTTATCACGCTGGAAAGCAAAGTTCCCAATGACTCAACCTTCAGACAAATGATAGATGTGATGGTCAGGTAATCAATACCAAAGAGGCTCACAGTCAGTAGAACAATCAAGATCAAAAGGGTCACCTCTGTCCAGGGAGGAAGTGGGAAAGGATGATGAACGGAAGGGGTCACCACCAGGAGGAAGGGGTAGAGTGCTGTTACACTGTGGGTATTACAATCAAAGTGAGAAATGAAAACCTACATAAGTCCTTGATGAGAAAACTAAACTGCCCTGTAAACTTTTACCCAAATAATCATAAAGAAAAGAAGATAAAAGGGGGGGGGAATTAGTGCAAAGAAGGAAAAAGGTCGTATGTGGCGGTCCAGTTAAATCAAGCACAGAGCTGCCCCCTACAAACACAACCTGACAGATGCAGTTTCAAACGTCTTTGTAGCTACATTAAACAAGGAAAAAACCCAAGCAGCGGACATCACCGCTTCTAAAAACCTGCCGGAGGGCCAGCTATGAGTCAGTTCTGACTCAACAGCGTTTAACCCAATATTTAACCTCAAATCCTAACAGTTCACCATGTAATCAACATAAAATTTGAGTAAGGAGATTGTTTTAATTCTGTTTAGTGCAAATGTTTGAAATCCAGTCTGGTTTTGACGCATTGAGCACATCTAGGCTTACACTTGTCCCATTTCAAGTTCTCCTCAGTCGCCAGTGACTGATGGCCGCCCGGATGAATGACGCTGCACTTGGCCATGTGTTAGACTCTCAGTCTAGTGTTTCCCCACCCCACCTGGGAGGTGAGGCCCTCCTGGATCGTTACCCCTCCCTACCCCACACGCCCCCAGGTGACTGGACCTTGGGCCGTCACCCCATCTGCCCCAGCCTTCCCTCCTTTGTTCCCAAGACAAGCCACACTGTAGGTCATAATGTTCAATCCTCTTCCTGCTACCGTCTCTGACTCCCTCTTCCTCCTGACATTCCTTAATGGGGGCATTCTTCAAAAGAAACACCTTTATGTCCATGGCAGTAATGATACCATTTTCCAGCACTGCTGCTAGGGACTGGACTGCATCCTCTTAAAAGATCTGTCACCTTGGCTGGACCATGATTCCCAGAGTGGTGTAATTATCCTCCACAGGAACCATCCCCTCTATGATGTTAATGAGGCAGAATTAGAGGCAGCTTTGTTAAGGAGGCAGGATACAAGCTACAGGATTAATCTGCATTCGGAGCCCATCTCCTCTGAGATATAAAAGAGATTAAACAAGTGAACAGAAATCAAAGGGATATCAGCACCATCAAGAAAGAAGTGGGAGCAGAGTCTGTCCATTGGCCCCAGAATTGAGGTTCAGGGGTCTAACAGGCTCGAGTTTGTTTGTAGAAGATGCGTCCAGCTCGGTCCTGGGGTGGGGGTCCACATCAGAGCCCAGTGAGTCCTGCCCTGTCCTTAGTCCTTAGCCCTGTCTCTGCACAGGGACAGTCAGGGGGGAGCAAAGACAAGGTCACAAACAAGGAGAGGTCCGCTGGGTGTTCCATGGGCCTCCCTCTCTATAGCACAATCAGAACGTGAAAGTCAAGGCACACCTTGGGAACACTGCAGGTTCAGTGCCAGACAATGCAATGTTGGGAATGTGGCCATAAAACCAATCAGAGAAGGTTCTGGCTTCCCAGTGCATAGAAAGGTGGTGTGTCCATTTCAGTGTGCTCTAATAAATATGCAATAGCAGAGTGAAAAGGTTTGAAATACTGTGAAAATGGCCAAAAAGGGACAAGAGTACAGAGCAGAGGGAGCTCTGGTGGCCTAGTGGCAAGAAGCTGCACTGCAATCCCAAAAGCACGTGGTTTAAATCCACCAGATGCTCTGCCGGAGAAGGAGGGCAATCTCCTCCTGTGCCGGTCGGATCTGATTTGAGGGTATACAATAAGAAAAATAAGAGCACAAAGTGAAGACATTCTTTTGGGAAAATGACACAACAGCGTGGCACGGTGCAGGGCAGCCGCAAGCATTCACTGTGTGGAAAACGTAGTGTCCATGAAACGCAGTAAAGCAAAGTGTAATAAAATAATGTACACGTGTGGATACCTAAGGAGTGAGAGAAGGTGGACAGTCTAGGCCACGTGAGATAAAGGTTTATGGTCAGAAATTAGAAGGAGAAGGGAAGGGGTCAGGTCCTTAGTTGACAAGGGACAGTCAGGATGCCACCGCCCTTTTCAAAGGCCTCATATTATGCTGGTCAAAGCTGAATGATGACAAAGGGAGAGACAGAGCAAGAGCTGATGCACGCACAGTGTACACGCCGGGGACTGCCAGAAGGCGGCTGCTAAGAGACACAACCAAATGGTTCTCAGAACCAAGGATGGGAGACTGTGGCCCGCTCACCTTGGACGTGCACTGGGAAGGACCGATCCATACCGAGAACATCACGGCTGGTCAAGTGGGCAGTGAGGGGAGGCGAGGGAGAGCGCCCCTGAGATGGATCGGCCCAGTGGGATCAACCAAGAGTGAGTTCCCGACAATTGGGGTCGTGACGGTGGAGCAGCAGTGCTGGGCACTGTTTCTCTCTGTTGTACACAACAGACGGGGGTTGTCATAACTCAGAGCTGACGCCACGGCAACTGAAACAACATACAATTCATCAGGAGGCGTGACAAGAGAGTGAGCGAGGAGAAAGGGGCACGAGAGCAGTCCAAGGAGAGTCCTTCCGACGAAAAGAGGCCACAGAGTTTACTCATAAACTTGTGTTTCTATGACTTGTGTGTGTGCTATGAACCTGATTTAGAATGACTTTCTTGAGCCAGACTCCCAGAAGGTCAAAAAGCGTATGTTTTATTTTAAAAGATAGTATATAATGGGGAAGGCCGTCTGTGAGGTGGACTGATTCAGTGACTGGGGTAATCGGGATGGGTGTATCGGAAACAGTGCGACTGGCACAGGACAGAGCAGAGTTTAGGGCTGTGGACATAGGGTCCCTATGAGTTGCAAGCGACTTGATGGCACATAACAACAACAACAACAATATATAACGAAACAAGAGCATGAAATGTGTATCCTTCCTGGGTTCAAAAGTGACCTCGGTTGCTAAGGGGGGAATCTTGAACAAATTCCTTTAACCGCTGCCTCTGATTCTACAGCCCCACCTTTAAGGTTGTTGAGAGAACCAAAGAAGGTAATTATCTAGAAATCCTTGGGAACCCTAGGCCCTCAAGAAATGTTATCAAACTCAGGACTATAATTATTACTTCCTCACTGCTCCAAACCTTGATGTTAATATCCTCCCCTAAAGTTTATGCCAAAAACACACTTCCGCTAAATCTCATTCACTCCGGCAGTTACTATTATTTTCTTTTCGTCTTTGTTGATGTCTTGGAGACGAACCTCATTTTCGTTTGCGTTTCTTTGAATTCATTTAGGCCGACCTTACCTCCCACAGTTACTGCTCATTTCTTTGCCAGCTGTCCATCTCCTTGGCCGTGTACGCACGAAAGCTTTGGAGCTTTCCTCTCTCTGCATTTCCAGATCACTAAAACATCCATGGCAAGAGTACATCTACTCTGTGCTGGGTGGTGTGTTATGGCCCAGCGGTCATCCTGTCCCCATTCTAGGAATGAAGCAGGCTTGGAAAAGTCTGGGTTCCTGGAGCTTTCAAGCAGGAAGGACAAACAGATGTACAACTGACACCTGTCCTATGTTACAGGTGTCACTAGAAGCTCCTACAGGGCAATGTCCCTGAGCTGGAGGACAAGGAAATGGCATCTCTGTGAAAGGGCTGTTAGGTTGAGGCTCCAGAAGGAATAAAAAGGTGGAAGAGGAGATGAGAATTCATGGAGAGAGCCCAACCCAGAAAAAAATGCTATCTCTTAGCAAAGGGTAGATCTTTCTGATCACAGTCTCACCACCAAACATGCCCAAGTGCCTTCGTTTCTGAAGAAGAAGAATCCAGGCACTCGTGAGAAACAGAACTTCCAGAAAAATCTGGCTCTTTCTCCTAGACATAATTTAATTCGTTCTCTGCATGTAAAGACAAATGCTCAGGAGAGATTTAGCCCTCGGCTATATCAGCATCCAAGTCCTACTTTCTCTCCTTTTCCTCTTTAATTGCTTCCATCAACATGGCATTCCCTCGTGCTTCCCAAGTTCCCAGAAATGCCGCTTTTTGCTTGTATGTTACACCCAACCACCTATTTTAAGATCGGGCCCCATGACTGGGGATCATCACACAGTGGGACTTCTAGGAAAGATTTACTATGGATTGTGGGGAAATGCAAGCATTCTCAACTCCATTTTGGCACGCCAAGATAAAAATTCTCTCACTTTCTCAATCCTCGAGTTGCTGGGTAGGAATGTGACTGTTAGATTCAAGGTTTGTGTCCAAATATGAAATGCTAATCCCATTTGTCATATCCTTCTCAATAACATTAGAACACCCTCCACTGCTGAGTCCCCTCTGTAGAGCTTTAGATAGCTAGGTGTTCCCACGGAAAAACTATGTCCAGGTTTTTCGGATTTTACAGTTAACATAAGAAAGGGATCCAAAGATTTCACTTCCAATCAGGGAAACATTACAGTCCAAGGAAAACAGAGAAACAGAAGAGAAAGAGGGAAGAATGATGTGGAGTTTCCACTCAGAACCCTGGGCGATCAAAGTGAAAAGTGATGAAGGGTGTTGTTCTGAAACAAAAGGCAAGTACTGGCATTGAGAGACAATATATAAATAAAGAAACAGGTGTCGATAGAAGACACTGTTGCCAAGGAGTCAGCCACCAACTCTGAGAGGCCCCACGTACAGAAAGTCTGCCTTGGTCCGGAATCTAACTGTAGCCTTTCCCAGCACCACAGCAAGATGCAAGCTACGTCACAGCTTGGGTCGGATCATGTCTCCATTTGCACATCAGGTCTCAATTTCTGTTCTTCTAACTTGCAGAAAATTATCTTAACGGGAACATGGCATTGAAGCTTGGTACTGAAATGGCTATTTTACCAATTGCAGGGGATGTTTGCACCGTCTAGCGAAATCACTGCATCAGCCAACTACTGCTGGGTAACAACCATGCAAAACTCAGCTAATACTCACTGCTCAGTAAGCACTTCTTCCTTGTCAGGTTGGGTTGGCCAAGTGCTGGCTGAACTAGCCGGCTTATTGGGCTTGTTTCACTCTGTGTGACCAACTGTGTACTTTGCCTGGGACTGAAGAGTTTCTGGGACATAAGACTTTCTGTTTAAAACTAGAATGATCGAGGGGTTCAAGAATACAGGCAAGAGGGCATCAAGGTCAATTTCCAAAACACACCCCTCCAAGACAATGTTCTACACTCTACTTAGGGAGTAGGGACTAGTGCCTTGAAAGTTGTGACTAGAGTCTTTCCATGTTTAGCACAAAGAAGAGAGAGGAAAAGCAAAGAACCATGGGAACAATCAGCCCAAAGGCCCAGCAGAGCATGTGCACCAGAGCCTCAGGGTCCTGAGACCCAAAGCACTGGATGGTGGCCAGCTCCCCCTTCTCACAGCCCTGAAAGGGGCCACCATAGAAGGTCCTGGAGAAAGTGAAGAAAAAGAGGGGGGGGGAGCTCTGGTGGCCTAGTGGCAAGACGCTGCACTGCAATCCCAGAAATATGTGGTTCAAATCTACCAGATGCTCTGCTGGAGAAGGAGGGGACAACCTCCTCCTGTACCAGTCAGATCTG
>NW_006399898.1:3742354-3776919 GCF_000299155.1 Elephantulus edwardii
TAAAATAAATAAATAAATATTTTTTTAAGTGAACTGGGGGGAGCTCTGGTGACCTAGTGGCAAGAAACTGCACTGCAATTCCAGAGATATGTGGTTCGAATCCACCAGATGCTCTGCTGGAAAAGGAGGGGCAATCTCCTCCTGTACCTGTCAGACCTGATTTGTCGGTACAACACACAAAAAATAAAACAAAATAAAAAAATTTTTTAAAAAAAGTGAACTGGGAGAGAGGGAAGGGAGTGAGAGGGGGTAAAATGTACAGCAATCAATGAGTGAAAATCTAATTTCTCTGTAAACTTTCGTTAAAATAACAATTAAAATAAAATTCTGTTCTTTTAAAAAAGAAAATATTTATTTAAAAGATTGGAGGGATTAACTATTAGCAAATCAAAGAATCGCACTTGATTCACAAGTTAATTTTTTTTTAAAGGCATAAAGTATGCTGACTCTGGTAGCTGTGATTCTGAAAACCTCACCAGATTTTTCAAGGGTCCAAGAAATTCCTAAAACATGTTAGAACATACTTTTTCCCATGGTCGTTTTTCCCCCCATCTCTTTCCTTATTAATTAATTTTAATGAAAGTTTACAGAGACTTTGGATTTTCATTCATTCACTGTTGCACTTTTCCCTGCCCAGCATCCATCCCACCAGCTTGCTCTTTTCTTTGAAAAGTAAAAGTAAAATTCTTTCTTTGTTATACAATCCCTCCCCCCAAGTCCACTCTGCTATGCAGCATTAGTTCTGGACTCCTGTCAGGACAATAGTACATAATCATATACCCTTTTTAAATAGTTCTCTCCCTCATCTGTTTGAATGCAGTATACATAATTTACCCCGTCTCTCTCAGTCGCCCTCCAACCCCGATGTCAGTCCCATTTTACAACAGTGGCACTATGCAGTACTTGCCCTTTTGTGACTGAGATATTTCACTCAGCATAATGTCCTCCAAGGTCATCCATTTTGTGTAATATTTCATGAGTTCCTTGTTTTTCAGTGCAGCATAGTATTCCATTGTGTGACTATACCAGAGTTTCTCTGTCCATTCGTTTCTTGATGGGCACTTAAGTTTTTCCAACTCTTTGCTATTGTGACCAAAGCTGCGATAAACATGAGTGTGAATATATCTGCTTGGGTGGCAGTTATGGTTTCTTTGGGGTATATTCCCAGCAGTGGAATTGTTGAGTAAAATGGTATTCCTATTTACAATTTTTTGAGAAAGTGCCATACTGCCCTCCATAGTGGTTGCACCATTTTACACCCCTTGGTAGTGTTTTGAGAACTTGAATCAAGAAATAAAAAAATCTATGGGTACATTTCTATCTGTGAGTAACAGTTGCTTAGTAAAGAGTTATCTAGAGGGTTCTGGCTAGTTCTTCTTTTACCTGACCCAAATGCATTTTACATCAGTGACACCAAGTCTAGCTCTTAGAGGATAAACACTCCTGCAATGAAGAAAATTTTTTCATTATTTAGTTGAAGAATGAATGCCTGCACAAATTTTTAGGAGTCATCTCCATAGTATCTTTTATAGCCATTTCTCAATAGTACAAATTCCAAAGTTGTAAATCAACTCATTAAAAAACCAGATTTTTACTTAAATAAGGCTTGTGAGGCTAGTTATTAGAGAAAAATCAGAGAAGTTTTCCATAAAACAAACTCCTTCTCCACAATGAAAAAAAAAATCTATAGAACCCTCAACTGAGGTTAGTGTAGCATTTTTCCAATAGGAAGGAATTGTCAGAAGTCAAATTGAAGAGAGATCTGCCATTTAATCCTCTGAGAAACGTTAAACAGTACTCATTGAGTTTGCTTGATATTCATGGACAACATTGCATTTTATGCATTTCCATATTTCTTTTCAAGGTTAAATATGTATTTTTAAATTTATCTATTTTTAAGTAAAGGTTTATAAACTGTATTGGTTTTCCCGATTCAAATTCACCAGATTCTCTGATGGAGAAGGAGGGGCAATCTCCTCCTGTACCAGTCAAATCTGATTTAATGATTGTTGTTGTTATGTGTCAAGTTGCTTGCGACTTATAGCGACCCTATGTACAAGAGCTCTAAACACCGTTCTATTCTGTGCCAACCTAGCCATCTCAAACGTACTCATTCCCACCACTCCACTCACAGAATTGATCCATCTCATCAAAGGTCTTCCTCTCCTGCGCTGCCCCTTCAGTAGGCCAAACACGATGTTCCTCTCCAAGGACCAGTGCTTCCTTGCAACATGCCCAAAGTATGTCAGACGAAGCTTCAGAATCTTTGACTCCAGGGAGCATTCTGGCTTCACCCTTTCCAGGACAAACCTGTTTGTTCTCCTAGCAGTCCATGGTATATTATGTCTTGGAGCAATTTGACACTGTCATATTGTAATTAAACTAATCAGAATTGAAGCAAGTGCTAAGGCAGCTATATCTATTATTAATGCTCATTATACACAAGTGTGAGACTCTCATCTTGACAAATAGCTGCTTCTCTTGCACCTTAATCTCAGTATGGTTGTCAGCCAACTTCTTTCCTGAAGGTTTCCTGAGTTGGTCCATTACAATGAGACCCAGTTACAGGGATTTCTTCCTGAACCATTAATATTCTGTCTGTAGTCAAACATTCCCCAAGAGTTATTCTCAGGTCTCCTCAGCTCAATTCTTGCTTTAAAGAGAGAATTTGTATTTAAGCATTGGAAATAGACTTCTGAATATTAGTCAGATGTTTTAGGAGTCATCCCTACAGATCCCAATCTCTGAGCTTGCAAGAGCATCCTTTCCCATTTACTCATTGGACAGCCACAATAAAGAGTTGATCATGCTGCAGGGACAGGCTGACTACTAAATATAATCCTTCTCAGTAAGACCAAGGCAAACAGCATTCATAGTCTCAGAGTCCTTGCCCAATCAAAATCATGTAGCAAATTCATCCTCCTCTTTCCCCAGTGCTTTCAGTTGTATCTATGAAAGTGACGTTCTGTATGTTGGAAGGATGCAGAGGAGCAGGATTCTTGAAAAATATGATACAGAAAGCTAGGAATAAATGTTGCCTATTGTTTGAAGTTATTCTCAGCACTCTGTCAGAGTCCTGGCAGGAGATTAGCAGCATACATAAGTAGCAATAAAAATAAACAGTGCATTTTCAAACTCTCAGATTTGTCTGTATTAATAGTGTCCCATTGTAGTATGATGAGTATGGTGGGGAAGATAGCTGGGGATCCATGAACCCAAGTCAGAGAGAGGCTGCTTCTTAATGCCCTTACACATGGCCAAATTGAAGAATCATTACAAAGTTAGAACTACACAAAGAGTTTGCAAATGAAATCTCTTTAAATTCACACAAAATATATTTTTCAAGCCTCACTGTGAGATTCCCTTGCTCTGTCACTGATTTCAAAGACAATTTCTTTAAAAAACCCCACAATGCTAGCATGCTACAGATTAGTGCAAATTAAATTAATACAAATTTAAATAGTATTTAAAAGTTCTCTCTTTTATCTTTGTCTGAGAGGAGAATGAAATGCTCAGTTTGAAAAGAAGTAATTTTCTAGGCAAATCATCAGCGCTTGTTTTCCTGCTTACCTTGGGGGAAATGCAGGGTTCCTTTCTTCTCAGACTTTTCTGAGAGCTAGAAAGAGGTCCTGTTACTTCCAGATGCTTTTGTTCTTCTGTCCCTCTGTCACATGGCTTTGCCTTTTATATTTGCAACACACAAAAGTTAGTACTGTTGTTTAAGTGATACAGGGTGGGGGTGGGGGAGGGAATGCCAAATGGAAAAGTGCCATTGCAGTCATATATCAATCAGGTGGGCGGCTATAGCAGCACGCTAGCAAATGGGAATACCACAAAAATGCAGGGCGCTAGTTATCTGTATGCGTGGCCGCTGCCCACCCCTGGCTCTCTTCCAAGGAGCGTCTTAGATTAGTAACAACATAGGCGAACAAGGGAGTTTCTTTCTTATTCTTTTTGTTGTTGTTGTTTTTCAAAGTTTTCCCCCTTGCTTTTTTGTATTATAGTAATAATAAGGAACTAAATGAACATTTGAAATGTGATTCTTTAGTAAGCATGTGGCTGCATCCAGGATGCGCAGTCAGCAATAAAGACACATACTTGCAAAATACAAAGATAAGAGTGGCATGCCATTTAATCATTCAGCAGCTGACTGTGATGAAGTTGAAATTCTAAGGAAGGGGGGATAAAGATGGGAAACCGAAATATTTCTCAAGGGATACTATTGAAATGAACCTAAAACGCTGCCCTCTTTTAGCATGACCTGTGTGGATGGTGTGATTTCGTTTTTTCTGAGTTGTTAATCCATTAAGGTTTGGGGGTTTTCTTAGGAGTATATACATGATAAATCCTCAATGGCATTAAAATAAGGACCTTCATCTACATCTTTAAAATAAAAATTTAGATGTGATCTCAAAACAATGAGAAAGTTTGGTCCATGGCTTCTTGAGACAGGAGAGTGTGGATAGATAGTGGAATACAATAACTGGTAGAAAAATAAAGATAATTAAGTCCTTGTAGGCTAAATGTCTGCTAGCTATTAGCTATGGGAAGAAAAATGAAAAATTTCCTAATTAAATTGTCTTTCAAAATCTTACATTTAAGACAAAAACCTATCAGTAGTCTTTACACAACAACCACTAGTCCATTTATAAAATTTTTGTTTACCAAATCTAGGCACAGTATATTTTTTACTAAAATTAATGAAAAATTAAACTAAAATATTTAAAAAGTATATTTAAGAAATATCTTAAAACCTAAAAAATTTCTCTCAGAAACACTGTGATGCTGAAACTATCACTTTCCATTTTATCAAATAATATATAGAGATTGTATTACACATATTAATAAATTGATAGTTGTACTAACAGTTTTCTAGAATCCCTTTACTCTAAGCAGTTAATGATCTCTTCAAAAAAGATCCCAAGATTTTGTGTTTACCTTCATCCTTTAAAGAGAATTCTGATTTTTTTTTTTTGCTGTCAGGAAACTCCTGTCTACATTGGACTAGCCAGTCTCAGTACTTTTAAAGCCTTGAAAGAAAACTTGGCACTTGGCTTATGGTGATATTGACTAGCAGTATTAGAAGATCAAAGAAAAGGGGAAATTAGACTTTAAAACTAGAAATAATCTAAAAGGAGAAATTAAATTATAACTGAGTAAGAACTATGGAAACAGTTGTGAACACATTGGCTGGCTCAATTCTGTGGATCAGATTTGAAGAGAATAAACTGTTTAGCCACCAACATTTTACCATTTTAATTTCATGTAATGAATCACTTGTGTACTTCTTACCATATGTTAACCAATACTCTCTACTATCTCTCTTCTCTTGGCTCTGGGTGTCACTCTCTTCTCTGACAATGTGAAATGTGCAGTTCTTACTGGTTGGAATTTTCTAGTCTTCTATAATATTCCCTTCTCAAAGAGCAGAGAAAATATGAAGATAACCAACAAAATGACTCTCTGAAAGTAGTGCCACTGGTGTGTAAGATGCTAAAAGGGTTACCCATGGTGGACAGGTTTTGGTGGAGCTCCCTAATTAAGACAGACTAGGAAACAGATTGGCCATCTACTTCTAAATAACAGGCCTTTGAAAACCTTATGAACACTAAAGGAATGAGGATATTTTTAGTAGTGTAATGGTAGAGCCCAGATGGGAAGTCAGTTGTAATGAGGAAAAACAATAGCAAACATTGTTTAGTAATTGTTTTGGGCTTTTTTCCCTGTTATAAAGTGATTTTATTAAATTGATTTGTACATACTGTAGGTCAAATAATATTTCCCGAAGGTAACAATTATGGACTTAAAGGCTCGACATAAAATTAGTAGCTCCAAAAGTGTTAGTTGTATTCCCCAGCAACAGTATGATAAAATAATTCAACTATGTAGAAATATAGAACTCTAGGACTAGCGGGAAACTCGAGATCACATCGCCTAATATCCTCATCTTGTGAGAAAACTAGACTCAAAGATTAAGCAATTTTCCCAAGCTCACATACCTAGTAGTAATAAAGCTAAAATCAAACCAATTTTTCCTAAAACTAAAAATCTATCAATGGTATTTCAACTGGCTCTCTATCAACTAAAATCTAGACTTTTCTCTAATGCTCCACGCTATTGTGACATGGGAATGACAGACGCTACAGTAATTCGGGTCTCAGGATTCCGGCCTGGAAGGGGCTTTATGTTATTAAATCCCCAAGTCAGCCTCTCTCGTCTGTGAAGCAACACACTGAAGGCTCGTTAGCAGAGCTGCCTGGACAGAGACGCGGGCAGTGGCACGTTTCCCCTGAAATTCCACCTTGCAGCTCATGCCCACCCACTCCACCAATGCCCTCAGACCCCCTTTCTCACGCTGAGGTTTTGATTAGACAGAAAGCCCCTTCTAGTCACAGAGAGATGGAGAGGACAGTCAGTGGTGGCTTCAGTATCCCACGAGCCCACCTCGCCGGCCGCTGGCGGACACCCGGGCCTGACTGCTACGTCAGAGCCACAGAGGGCCTCCGCTCCCGAGAGACTTCCTGAGCAAAAGGACAGTAGGAGTCAGGGAGAAGGATGGGAAGGAAACACAGTGAGACCCACGGCCGCTCCTCCTCGTCGTGGGGGACTTTGGGTCTTCTAACATTCCTTCAGTTCCTCCACGTGAGTTTTTAATATCAATTCAACAAAACAAAATAAAACAAACAGAACACCCAAGGCCTATAAAAGTCAGGGTACTGAGCAACTCAGCCCCTCCCTCCCCATGGCTCACCACCCTCCAGCCCCACAGCCCTGTCCACCATCCACCCTCTGGGGTCAAGGACTGCCAGCCGTGGGCCTTGCCCCCCTTGGCTTGCCGCCCTTCCAAAGTCTTCCTTGACCACTAGCTAAGGCTGCCCCACCCCCACCCCCCACCACGCTAAATCCTCTCTATTTTATTCTCTTCATAGCACTTAATCACTATCTCAACTACACTATTTCTGTCTTCTCCACCAGAAGGGAACTCCAGGAGAGTGGGGACCTTGTCTACCTTCCTCAGCAGTGTCCCCAGCACCTGAAACAGTGCCTGGTGCACAGGGGGCACTCCGTAAACATCGGATGGGAGATCACAAATGAGGAGGAGGATGGTTAACAACAGTCATGCCTGAGGAGGAGGCGGTGCGTGTTCCTCGGCCAGAGGGGCAGCCCCAAGGACACCTATGGATTATTGCCAAGATCACAGAAACAGAAACGACGGTCCAGCGGTGACTGCTCCTCCCACCCATTTCACACGGTCCCCTCAGCTGACAGGAGGTCCCCTCGGTGGACGGGAGGTCCCCTCGGCAGACAGGAGGTCCCTGCGACATCTCGTCCCTAACGGAAGGAACCTGAGGGGGCAGCTGGCTCCAGATGGAGCCGAGTGTTCCTGCCTGCTGCTTCCTCCCTGCTATCCACATTCAGCCACTTCCCCAACAATTCCAGTGATAGGAGGGGAAGACACTCGAAGGTTAAGTCTGACTGGCACAGACACACAGTGATTAGCAGAATCTACAAAACTAAAAACAAAACAATGTTCAAGCCAAGTTCAAGGGCAAGTAATGTCTGCCCATGACTTCTATGATAGGTTAAGGGATGAGTCACCTAAAACCTAAAGTGAAATGCAATGCCATCTAGGAAGGGGTGGGTATTCACAGGTGTGCTGAGTGGGCTCAGAAATAATGGGGGTGGGGGGTGGAGAGACATCAGAATACTAGCTCGAGGGGAGCTGGCCATTTTCGGTTGCATTCACCAGTGTACACGGATCAAGAGGGAAAGAGGAAGAAGCCCCCAGGTGGGGGTGGAACAGGGGTGACTGAGGCAGAGGAGAACAGAAGGCTACTCAGCAGGTCAGGCAGTGACTGATCTTCCACGTACTATTTCAAATACCGAGGCAGCACGCCAGAATCTGGGAGCTATCTGAAACTAGAACCTGGCTGAGAATGAGGGATTTTATGTTCAAAGCCAAGTGGTAGGATGCACTTGGCACAGACCACAAAATCGACCTCAGCGAATGTTCTGCGGAGGACCGTGGCAGACTGTTCTGGTCCCCGTGGTTTCAAGGGGGCTCCCTTCCTAGTGGCACTTGTGGGTTTTAAGCTCTTTTGTTCTTAGCGGAGCGTGTTAAAGAACCGACAGTTTGAGATGGTTCCTCTCCTTCGTGTGCACCCTCTGGTGGATGCAGAGGCTGGTACTCTGGCTGAAGGCCTTACCGCACTCGTCACATTTGAACGGCTTCTCTCCCGTGTGCACCCTCTGGTGGATGCAGAGGCTGGAGCTCTGGCTGAAGGCCTTGCCACACCCACAGCACCTATAGGGCTTCTCTCCCGTGTGCACCCGCTGGTGGATGCAGAGGCTGGAGCTCTGGCTGAAGGCCTTGCCACACTCGTAGCACTTGTAGGGCTTCTCTCCCGTGTGCACTCTTTGGTGCATGCAGAGGCTGGAGGTGTGCCTGAAGGCCTTGCCACACTCTTCACATTTAAAGGGCTTCTCCCCTGTGTGCACTCTCTGATGCATGCAGAGGTTCGAGCTATTACTGAAGCCCCGCCCGCACTCGCTGCAGACATAGGGCTTCTCCCCTGTGTGGACTCTCATGTGGATCTGGAGGTGGGAGCTCCAGTTGAAGGCCTTGCCACACTCGTAACACTTATAGGGCTTCTCCACTGTGTGGATCTTCTTGTGCCTGTTGAGTTTGGTGGTCGTACTAAAATCTTTGCCGCAGTCATCACATTTATAGACCTTCTCTCCTGTATGGTCTCACCAATGAATGTGAAGTTCTGATATGTGGAAGAAACCCTTGTCACACTTGTCACATTTGTGGGGCTTCTCAGCTGTGTGAATTTTCTGGTGCATAAAAAGGTCTGCGCGCTCAGAGAAAAATTCCCTACACATGGGGCACTTGTAGATCATGGTTCCTATTTGGTATTGTGAGTAAGAGGAGAAAGTTTCCTTACAACGACTCTAGTTACGGAGGGGTCCCGGACGGCTAGGTCCGCACGGTCTCTCACTTGGCCATGCCGGCCGCTTTTCTCAGGCTCGCTCTAGCGGACCAGTGTAAGGTGGGCCGGAGTGTCTCCGTCCTGCCTGTCTGTGGAAGGCCTCTTCCTGCATAGCGCGTCTCACTCCGTGTCGGCACTAACTAGAAAGCGGCATCTCCTTCCACACCGATCCTGTAACTCACTAACATAGACCTTCCCATTGGATCCTGAGCTGTCAACATTCCAAGGGCTCCCAAGGGGCCAACCTTGGTGTTCCTGAGCCCCCAGAATCCTCTTCTCCTCGGATAATCTCATGTGACTCGCTCCCAGAACCGGGGCTGTGCGGAGGCCCCTGCAGGTGACCGTGAGATGCTGTTGGCAGGCCCTGGTCCCCCGCAGCAACCCCCAGGAGAGTCAGTCCGACATCCCAGCCTCTCGTCATCAGGGGGGAGCCTGGCTGGGAAGCCTGCTCGTCAGGCACTCGGGCTTTGTCACTTTCTTCTGAAGACTCGCTACATGGGTACTGCTTCAGTGGCCTAGGATCAAGACAGAAAGAAATTAATCAAAACCCATCTCTCTTTTCCCTACCGACACATGGCTGCTGAGTCATTAACTGGTCTCGTAAGAAAGGGCAGGAGTGGCACGAACCTGTTTGGATCTTGAGAAAGCAGCTCTATCTTCCAGAGAGGTGTTCCACTTGGATTTGCAGGTCTGAAGAAGAAATGTGTAGACATCACGCTCCTGTTAATAACCTGAGCACATAATCCAATCACAAGCACTTACTGTAATTAGCTCAGCAAGGCCAGAGAGAGCATGACTGGAAAGGAATGAGAACTTGTCAGGAGAGCTCCTTCTGGGAAGGAATCAGGCGTCCTGCACCAGGAGCAACCAGGAAACCATGTCTACTTTGAACTTTGGGAAGCACCATGTTGTTACTCTGGGGAATGAGATGTCACAGCCATACTGCCTTCTGCTCTCCAGAATGAGGTAAGCAATACAGCCGTGACAGATGGCGTTCTCCTGCATAAAGGTCCAATGGTTTTCTGATGTCCTTAAATAAAACCCCAAATCTTTACCCTGAAAAATCAGGGCCATGTGACCACACTGCACACTCTCTCCACTGATTCATGGGTTCCTGCCTCCAATCCTCTCCTCTGCCGTTTTCTCCCAAGGGCCTTTGTGCATGCAGTCCCCTCACTGTGTGCTTCCTGTTCCTACGAAGAGAGCTCTGAGATAGTCCCAGCTGACTCTCATTTACAGCTCCAAGCACATGGAACTTGCTGTTAGCTCACATGCCCCTGCTTCCTGATCTGTCTCCTGCTCTAGACTGTCAGGGCCATGAGGGAGGGAACGCTGGGTGGTGAACTGTGATATGTAGATCAAGGGCAGATGCTTTAGTGCCACTGAGTGACTCTACCACAGAGCCCTCCACAGCCCTCGCTCCTACATCATTCTGGTTCAGAAGGTGAAGGCACACCTCCCACAGGTCCATCCCCAGTCTCTGAACAACTTACACAGAACAAAATGTCCAACAAATACCATGGAGAGGAGGCAAAGGAAGGATTCTGATCCCCAAACTGGCATCTTCCTGAGGTCTAGGTCCACACCTAAGGGGCCTTTTAATCTGTGTTCCCTGCCTAGGAAGTGATGCTTGAATCAATCCATCAGTTAGGAGACATCAACAGATCATCTTAATAGAAAATGTCTCAGGCAGGAGGTTATTGTGGAGGAAATGTTTGTCACAACAAAACCACAGGCGACCCAATGTCCACTCCCTGGACTCAGGTGGAATAAACAATGGTACACTGGCTAGCCAATGAAAAAAGAGTGAGGACGAGATGTGGAAACTCAGATTAGGAAGTAGAAAAAGCCAAGGTATGCTACATAGCATACCATGTCCAGCAAGAGAAAGTGAGGGAACACGAAGACACTTAAATATGCATTCATATGTGTAACGTTAACCTGGAGAACCATCATCTAAAAAGTCATTTAGACGTTCAGCTTCAAGGGAAGGAGGCAAAGATAAAGCAAACTCTTGGAATGCACCTTTGTAGCAGTTAACTCTGGAAACAAGAAAGCAGGATTTCAGGCGGTCGAAAGTAGGACAACGGTTCATCAAAAGGGGTAATTAATGCAGTCAACAAAATGATATTATGTAAAAACATATATGGTGATCTAAAGGGGGGAGGGGTTAAGAGCAGAGGGATGAGGATGGTTGGGGAGAAATCACAGATTTACACAATTTAGTGGATGGAGGGAGGGTGTAAAGGAAACGAGGACGATCTGGTAGGGACCTGAAAAGACAGGTAATGGTGGGCATAGACCAATGGTGATTAATTTAATAAAACATTATGAAAGAGAATGATTGTATGAAATACAATGTGAATATAGTGTGAACTAAACACTATTGTACACAAACTTTGATAATGTAAAACAAAAAAAGGGGGGATATGTTATGTATATAAAGCCCATGAGTTCAAAATGATTATACAAGGTAGAAGAAAAATCTCTAAGATTCTAAGAGGTGAGGAGGGAGAAGGAGATCGATGGGCAAGCAAAGAGAGACAAGAAGAATCAACTCTTCCGACCAAGTTGAAGTAAGGAAGGCACTTTGTCCTCCAGAACTTAGCAAGAATGAAGTACTGACTCCACCTTTGTTCTGTGGACTACTTTCACGCTAATAAACAATCCCATTAAGAATAGCCAGGTGTTAACTCTAAGTAAATACTGGATTTAGCCCATGAGAGGAAGCAAGTGAATCTAGTAGACAGGTAGACTGGGAACTTGACAGGGCCAGTGAGACACTGTCCACTCACACTTTGCCAAAGGACATACACGGCTCCCTCAGAAACAGGCAGCCCCCACAGCCAGCCAGACCTCACAAGGCTCCAGAGCTTATGTCTGTTAACAGGCACCAAGGTCAGGGCAAAGGCCCCAGGAAGCCAGCAGCAAACAGCACAGTGGGAGGCAGGCTGCAGGGCAGTGGGGCCATTTCTGCAGCAGGTAAATGGCATGAGAAAGGAGGGATGCTCCTCTGGAGCAGACAGACTGCAACTGTAGCAATCAAATGTAACATAAAGACTTTCTTCAAAACCAGACTCCAACAAACCAGTTGTTGAGACAACTGGAGAAATGTTATTAGAGGCTAGGTACACAGGCTCTATCAGGAAAGACTATGGTTACCTAAACGATGTATTTTTTTAGTGCTGGATACAAAGGTAGGGAAAAAGCGAGGCGAGCCCAAGATGTGCTTCAAAATCACCGTGGGGAAAATGGACAGCCCCATAGCCGCTCTCTCTAACAGAAGACGTGCCTGGTCCTCGTAGCACACTCACTGGAAATTCCAGCAGAGGATCAGGACACGCAGAGACGCTGACTCTGCTTAGAGAGGGGAAACACTGCCAAGTCAGTGCCCCAATATCCTGTCCGTGCCCAGGCCCTCCTACTGGCCTCCCCACCACCTTCCCATGAGAAATAAGGCGCTGCCATTCTCAGCAGGGGAAACACTGGGACACGCCCATAAAACTCAGTGGCTCAGTGGCGTGGTGGGGCAGGAGCCAGGCTCTGCAGGGAAAAAAAGGTAAAAGCAAGAGAGATTCCAGATTTTCCATGTGACTGACCAAAGAGCACAAGTAGACAATGAGGTTTAACACTGTGGCTGCACCCTGAAATGCCCTGTCCAACCGCTCGATTCAGAGAAAAGAGAGCAAAAGCGGGTCTGTGAGGTGGGACCAGTGAATGGTCAGCATGGAGGCGGGGAGTAGACTGGAGCTGTGCCCCAGAAAGCTGACTGAGCTGGACTGGAAGCAAGCCAGCTGGGAAGGAAATCAAAGAGGATCATCTTGATTCTGAAGGAGAAACTGAGTCGTACTCCTAAAGGGGCTGTGGCAACAGTTTTCAGACTTAAAAACTGTGTGTGCAGACCATGAGCCATGGCAGCGAGCAGAGGCCCCCAGCCTTGCTGCCGTGTTAGAGGTGGCAGATGCAATATCCCAAGGCGACCCTAAAACAAAAAGCCCACAGCTACCGAGGTGATTCTGGTGCATGGACCCTGCCTTTCTCCTGAAGACCACCCTCATGCATTCAAACTCCTGACCTCTTGGTCAGCAGCCCAATATATAGTGCAATACACCGCCAAGACTCCTTAAGGAACAAGTACATCTCCCAGGCCAGACCTGTGAGGACACAGGCACACAAATGGGGTCCAGCAGGAAGCGCCATTTCAGACAGCTGCAGGACCAGGTCTTCCTCAGGGCACCAGTCTAGCCAGGAGCCGGGGAGTTCGGGGGCCAGGCTCGGGTAATGAATTCCTCAGGAAAGATGGGGGTGGGAAGAAGGGCAGACAGTGTGTGAATGAAGAAAGAGGCTGAGAAATGCATTCTCACTTGTAGCTTGAGGGAGGAGACACTTGTTTTGCCTGAGTCTTCTTTCAGGGGGCTGAGGGCTAGAAGGGGTCCCTAGTGACTGAGCAGGTAGAGCTGTACTAACCTAGAGTCGGTGCTTCACTGGAGGTGTGAATCCACCTGTCGCTCTGGGGGAAGAAGATGGGCAACTCTTCCCACGTGACTGATGGCCTCCCAAAGCCCAATAGAGTGTTATCTGTCCACCACTCTTCTCCCATTCTCTCCGAAGACCCTCTCCCCCTTAGATCAGATGAGGGGAAGAACTGTCTGAAAGGAGTTATGTGACTAGACATTATAGGTATGACGACAATCTGGAACAAGGGGGCCATTGCAGGGAGGTCTGGGGAGAGGGGTAAGAAAATGTACAACAATGGTAAAAAAAACTAAGAGAAAACAATTTCAAGAAGAGTAGGGTATGAGAACTCTTGGAAACTGGTTTTTCTAACTGCTGTGTTAGCCCCTGTGGGGGCATGGTCTCCAGCTACTTTAACTGTGGAAACATGGTCTTGCAAATCATCAACAACTGTGGAGCCAATATAAGAGAGTGCTTTCCACACTGTGAGAACGACAATGGTGGTGGAGGAGAGACCGTGAAGACACTGTGGCACTGCTGTGATGAGACTGTGGAAGATGTAACCAGAGGTTCTCTGGAGAGAAAGGCCACAGTTAAAGGTTTTACTTGCTGGAAGACTGAAGGAAAAGCTGACTTATAACTGACTCAAGATAAAGTTTGCTAGATGAGTGAAGAAACTAGCTGCTTCTTGTACTTGAGGTGTTGAAATGAAACGGGACTTTCACTAACTGAGGAACCATGTCTTGTTGACGGGACTTGGGACGCTGGACCAAACCTAGACCTGCTGAGAGATATTCTTTACCACCCCCACTCTCCAGCCTATTTCTCTTAAAAAACCCACAACTATGAGTAAAGTCTGTGAGTCAACAGCAAATATCAGAATAGAAAAAATTATAGAAAGAGGTGCAGGAGCATGTGGGGTGGCGTGTCTGATCAAGCAGCTGTCTGCTGCTAAGGACAAGCTCTCCCTTAGGAAGTGGTTAAAAGTCGGACTCGGCTGCCCCCACGCTGTATCCACTCTTTGCACAGGAAGTCAGCCATGAATGGGTTTCAACCCTATGGAGGTGAGCAAGTAAGCAAGGCGCTGTTTGCCACTCACAAGAGAACATCCTCTATGCTAGCCACTGTCAAAATTGGAAGAGCAAGCTTTATGAATAAAAGGTTGGACACTGCTGTATTTAACAGATTTATTTGTTCTGAAAATCTTGACTGTACACAGGCTCCTATCACAGCTGAGGCTATGAACACCCCACATGTAGCCAAGAGCCATCCATGAATGCTGAACTAAGATTCAGAATGGCTTCTTATGGGCAATGCAAAGGGACGGTGGTCAACAAACCAAGGACAACAGAAGTCGACGGCTCACTTGGACTTACTAGTGTGTTATTCAGCCACAGACAGCAGCTCTATGAAATGCTGCCCCACAGATGAGGCACCCTGAAAACAAATGCTGAGCCCAACATAACAGACAGGAGAGGATGAACAACGCATGGTCCTAGCCACAGGAACTTTCACATTCTGTCCCTCATTCATCCTGAAGTTGGAGAATCCTCCCACAGCATCCTCTGTTAAGAGCACACCTAGAACCCTTTCTTCTGTCTCCAGCTGAGCATGGTCATGACCCAGGTGCCTTCACAGGTCAGGAAGACACTCTGGGTACACAGTCGTCTGGTTTAGGATGTGAGGGGCTCCTGGACCCCTCCTTTCCTCTCTCCTGCACACCTCTTCCTTCTCAGCTTCCCAACACTGTGAAAACTTTTTGGACAACATTAGTGGCAATATTAAAAACACAACTCTTCCATTTAACATTACATGCTTTATCAGGAGACGTGGCATGTGTGGAAGAGCTGCATGACTCCGTGAGCCAGGACTTCCAATGTATGAGGTTATCAAATCACTCATGGCAGATAGCAGCTCAAAGGGCAAGCGTGGCCAATGGGCCTGAACAGAGCAGAGTACAAAAAAGGTTCACTGATGTCCTTTTGAACTTCATGGTAGAGAAACCATTGCCCATCAAGTTATGGTACTGAAACAAAGAATTCCCAATCATGTGAAAACCCTTACCCATCACCCTCTGTGCCAGACTAGATTCTACATCTACTGCCATCAAAACATCTTAGGGGTGGACAACAGTGAGTGAGTGCAAAAGACCCCCACGTTTAAGAAACTCTGCCAGAATGTGAAGGCTGCCACCCTTCTCATTAATTTTGTTTTGTTTGGAAAAAACCATGACTATTCATTAAAAGATACCATTTATGCAAACAAATAGTGGCTTTATATTTCTTTTTAAATAAACTAGCTAATACATATTGTGGAACTTTTGTAGAAAAATGTTAGAATTCTTGTAGAAGTTTCACTCTTATGACTGTGGACACTGGTCCTTATCAGCTCTCTGGGGTCCTCAGTAACTTTTAAGGTGTCTTGAGAATCCCTAGCACCCCCACTTTTCGATGCTGGAAAGCATGTGAACATATTCTAAGGGAACATATACCTGTACTTAGTCATTTCCTCACTGTCACCGTTCTCTGCATTTGAGAATATTATCCCCTAATGTCCTCCAAAAGAATTCTCAAGTTTTACACATAAAGACTAAAGACTAACTACTGTGAGAAATCACTCTTGATGCAGAAATGCATAAAAGGTTTAGAAACAACCTCCATCAGGCAACACCCACTAAGGTCTTCTCAGGGCCAGAAGTTATGCACTTCTATTTATTTCATGTTGTCCTGTCCAAACGTGGGCTGTCCTCATTAGTGAGGAGATGTTCTGCCTTAGCTAGGAACGACTCCTCTAAGTGGTCAGGAAGTCCCAAACACGAAAACCTCAGACATGAATCCGACAGGTCTTGGCCCCTCTGCTGGAGGGCCTCTCCTGGGAAGGCACTGTCTTCTCTCCCCTTTAGAATCCATTTCCCAACTAGAGACATTCGATGTGCAGGGCCCTGTCCTCTCTCGCCCTTCACTTCCTCACGACTGTCCAGGTCCCCCACTGTCTCTCACAAAGATCCAATGGCAAATGGTCCTCATGAGCTTTGGAGAGACCAAGGCTCTCATTCTGTCTTACAGAAAACTGTACTTCATGGACTTGCCTAAGCATTCCTAAAAGAGAAAAGGCGGAAAGCGACAGAAGTGGTGTCTGATGTCCTTTAAATAGCAATTTCCACAGTTGAAGGGCAACGGTAACGATCAAGAGAATGATGTCAAGTTTTCTTCCAAGTCAGAGGATAATTGCGTGTGTTATTAAAGAAATGCAGGGTGACACAGGTTTACACGCCTCAGCTTTCCCTCGCCAAGCCCTCCTACAGAAACGCCGGCTGGACAGACTGCAGCCCTGGGGCAGCTCCTGGCTCTGCTGCTTGCTTCCAGATCTCAGACTCATCTGCAAAAGCGTGGGCGATGATGTCTACAGCACTCTGCTGTGGTAATTAAAGACAATAGTCAATGTGAAAGTACCTATCAGGAGTGCCTACAACATAGTTGAGGCTAAATAAATATTAGTTTCCTTATTTCCTTTCTTTTAATGAGTGGATGACACATGGGTTAGCTGCCAGGAATGTCCCTTCACAGGCAGATGCTTCTAGAGGCCTGATGATATCATCTCCTGTAATTAGGGCTCCTGTTTTGTTCAAAGTCACACCCAGCCTCATACACCAGAGACTCTCCCCCTCCCTGGTCCGAACCCATCCGCTTCCCTTTTGACCACTAATCCACAGGACTTGCTGGATAGCAAGCCTGACTCCAGTCTCACAGTATGATTTCCCTGGCTTCTGCTCCAGGGGCCCTGGTGGTGTAGGGGCTCTGAAGTCCAACTGCTAACTGAAAGGTTGATGGTTTGAACCCACCAGCTGCTCCGAGGGAGGATGATGAGGCTGTCCGCTTCCACAAAGACGAAGGCCTTGGAACCTGGATAGGGTACTTGTACTTTGCCACTGTAAGTGGGAATTGACTCACTAGCAGTAAGCACTTTTGTTCCAGCTCTTACACAGCACACGAGCGTGACTATGGGACAGCGATGGCCCTACAGAACACTACACACAGGTGCCTGCCTGGTCAATGTGCACACACCAACACAGCCCCATGAGGTAGCATCTCAACCTGGTGGGTCCAACACTGGACGTCCAGGCCAGAGGCCTGAATGCAGTTCTTGCTGACAATACCTAGAGTTGTGACCACAGGTAGCTCTTTCTCCTCAGCCTCTTTCACCAGCTATCAGATGGGGCTGAAGAGGGGCTCTGAGTCTTACAGAAGCAGGCCCTCACTGCCAGGTCAAGGGGCACTCGGCACCCCTGTGCTCAGTACAGCCTCAGGAAACCATGTACATGGTGGCAGACAGGGGAGACGGAGTTACATTCAAGAGGGAGAGACACATGCTGCTGTCAGGTCTCACAGTGGTTCTCCTTGAATTTCCATGAAAAGGGACCATAAATCCAGTAAGGCGACTTACCAGTCATCTGCCTTTCCAGCAGAGACTCTCTGGCTGACTACTGGATCTGACAACTTCAGCTCTGTGGCCAAGCAGGAAATGGACAAGGGAAGGGTGGGGGCCCCGTGGACTCTACAGCTTAGTAAAATCAAACCTGCATCCTCCAATCCCACTGTGGCACGCGAAGAGACTAGAAGCAGGCTGGGACCTAGGATGAAAGGAACAGACCTGCAAATGTAAATGCCTTGAGGCCTGAGTGGCAGAGGCCTGAGTGGCAGAGGCCTGAGTGGCAGAGGCCCAAGTGGCCCAGCTCCAGCCTGGAGACCTAGACAGAAAGGGAAAAGAGGACATTGGCAAGGCACCCTCAGCGATGATGGGATGGGAGGAGTCACTGCAGTCAGCGGGGTCAAAATGTGAAGAGGACTGGGATGCTAGTTCTTTTATACCCAGGACATAGCCCTTAACTCACACTGTTTGGCAAACTAGAGAGAGTCTTCCCAGAAGAGACATGAAGCAACTAAGGAATCACACAGACAAGGAGGCTAGACTTGAATCAAACCAAAGCCAAACTGTTGACTCCGATTCACAGCACTCAGATTGGCCTGAATGGAACTGTCCCCACAGGGCTTCCAAGGCCGTAAATCTTCACAGAAGCAAATTCCATCATCGTTCTCCCACACAGCAGCTCGTGGATTCAAGCCGCTAACCTTTCAGTTGACAGTCACTCTTAACCACTGGTCTACCAGAGCTCTTTAAACTAATAAACCTACTGCTGTTGAGTTGATTCTCCTCACTTCAACCCCACAGGAAGAAGAGAACAGTCCCACAAGGTTTCCAAGGCCATTAATCTTCTCGGGAACAGACTGCCCATTTTCCTTCCAGTGTGGCTGGTGGGTTTGAATCACCAACCTTTCAGTTAATAGCCACGCACTTCCTCACTGCATCACCAGGTCACCTGTACACGTAAGAGCCCAGGATGAGCATATGGAGACTCTCTCCAGCCCCTGCATATCCTCCTAATGCCCCAGGGAGAGGCTACAACAAACTGCAAGTTCAGTGAGCAGGCCTCTGACTTGGCATCACCAGCAGCGCTGGTGGCTGACGCAGCTATTCTGGGGAATATCTGCTGTTGGTGGCTAACATCAAAATGGGCCAGTGGTCCTCTGCCAGGTACTCCAGCGGCAAGCGTACACAGCAACAACTAGAAACAGTCCACACAGACACGCTGCTCTGAGCAGACAGTGATTCCAGAAGCCAGATTGCAGCACACAGAGAATTCTTCCTCATCTCAGACACAGCCTTGAACATGCAACCAACGGCAAGTACTTGCAGGAACAAGAATGCACAGAACACTAGGTCCAAATCTTAATTCAGTTGTCATAAGGTCAGCCAAGGAACCCCGGAAAGTGAGAAAAGGAGAGAGTGAGGCTAGGGAGAGGGACCATCTGCCTCTGTGCCCAGCACTGAATCCAGGTCTCCAAAGAGTGTGGCACCCCGAGCCCACCCAGCACATGAGAGAAAGAGAGAAACAAGACAGCCCACCTGGTACTTCCCATTCACAAGCGGCCCAGGACTGACCACTCTGCCCACCGAAAGCCCAGAGGAAGAAAAGATGGCTTGTTCCCACGTGGGCTTGTCCTTTTAACAGGGCATGTAACTTGACAGACAGGGGCGGAGGGAGAGCCCAGGCCCTGAGGAATCACCCATGGCTGTGGGCTGAGGTGGAGAAGCCAGGAGCATCTACAGACAGTTGAGACACAAGACAGGCTGCCCTGCTCCTCCTGCTGCCCAGCACCCCTGGAAACATGCCCACTGTGCAGTGAACCACACGTGCAGCAGCTAGAGCGTTTTGGATTTCAGCAATCACCCAATAAAGATACCTGTCCTGACAAAGTCTATGCTGCCTTGGACCTTGTATACAGTATACAGCTGAGCTGAAGAGGGGGAACGATTTACACAGATCCCAAGTCCTAGAGGCTCAAGAACAAATGAAGGGGAAGTGCTGGCACTGGGAAGACCACTGCCCTCGGAATCTGAGTTTCCCAGAGATGCAACAGAAACCAGAGTCGACAGCTAAACAGGCTTTCAGGAATGCTCATTTAAGGAGAGGCTGCTGTGGTGCGGCAGAAAAAAAAATCAGATACATACAAGAAACCAAGACACTTTTAAAAAATGTTTGCTATTTCAGGGCAGACAAGACAATGGCATGAGATCAGGACGAAGGTCAAGCACCCAAGGGAGTAGAAGAAGAAGAGAGCAGAGAAAATTCAACTCCAGGAGGACCAAGTAAGACGGGGTTGAGCTGCTTCCACAATGTGTGGAGTAAGGAAGGCGGCTGAGGCCCTGAGACTCAAACGCCAGGTAACACAGGAGCTGAAGGGAGAGTGCCCAGCGCCCAGCCCCAGGGGCGCGTGCTTACAAGAGGCTCAAGAGGCGGCTGCAGGTGTTCAGTTCCTCTGTCTAGAATGGATGACCAGGAGAAGGGAGCACTTACCACAGTGACAGAAGTGAGAGCCCCAAACATCCCAGGAGGACAGGCAGAGACGGGGCCACAGCGGCGCATGGGGGCCAGAAGCCTGAGGATCCTGTTGGGTTGGAGAAATGCAAGAGAAAAGGAAAAGGCTGTGTCACAAATGTGTTTTGAAGAACGGGTTACTATAAATGTGGGGTCCTACCTCAGGAGACAGCTCCTTTCTGGGACTGAAAGTATGTTAGGCCAAAGGGAAGAGACATTCTGGAAACACCTATCTAGGCAGTTTACACAACGTTGCTCCAAGACAAAGGGCTCCCAAGGTCTCCTGACAGAAAATGTACCAAGTTCATGGGTACTGGGTGGACACTGAACTTGCTATATTCCTAGAGTCTAAAATCAATGATGTCTTTTCTCTGTCTTGTAAGCACAGAAGAAGAGTGAAAGAGCACAGACTGGAGTTAGACTAGATGAGTTCATACTTGAACTGTCTCACAGATGAGCTGCGGAACCTTCACCCAAGAGGTTAAGCATGAGGTAATGGAGGTAGTAATACACCTAACCTTATAAGGTAACCTTCCAAGATAGCTGAAAGATCAAAGACATTAATTCTTAAGAAGTACTCAGAATAATACCTGGCAAACTCTAAGGGCTCCACAAAGCTTAGCTTCCATTAGTCATCTATTACCCTCCATACACAGCAACACCCCCACGCACTCCCCCACCTCATGTGCCTCCTGTAATGGCTAACAGTAGTTTGAGGACATATGTCAGCATCCATTTTCGATGTGGGGGATTTGCTCACTTCTCCTTGGGAGTACACAGACATCAGACAGTCGCCCTGCTTATATGTGGATGAGACTGGCTGTTTTCCCTACATGTGGATCTGGGCATAGTGTTAAGTCCTACACCAGCATCATCCACACAAGCAGTAAAACGGCACAGATCACCCCAAGTGATCCTACACTTTGGGGGGTTGAGCACAACAGGAAGTGAAAATGCTTTCAGCATGTTCAGGGATTTCAGTTTCTCTGTGGGAACAAAAGGTTGACTCAGAGAGGCAGCCACTAAAAGGGTAGATCTGAGAGGGCAAGAATGCATTTGGAGGCATTTCAAACGGCTCTGATATTGGGCCAACTTTTCTTCTGCTCAGTGAGCTACACCTGCCAATCAAGGTGCAGGCTCTCCTGGGTGGGCCAGGCTGCCCTGAGCACAGACCACTCAGTCCCCCCACTGCCACTGTATTAGACCAAGTGCAGACAGTGATCTGAGACCGTGAACTATGACGGGATACAGCGTACAGAAATAACAAAAGCAACAATAAAATCTGATTTCCCTTCCCTGTCGGAAATCTAAACAAACACTGAAGAGGTAATTAGCTGTGAGAGACAAAGCTGCACAGTTATGGTGTCCAAGGAGCCTGCAGAGGTCACGAGGACTAAGGGAACATACCACGAGCCGGAGGAGCAAGATGTAGCCCCTGCCACCCACCAGGTCAAGCAGGCTGCTCCTGCTGCCAGCTCCCCACCCCTGTGCTTCTTGCCACAAACCCCTTTCTTTCTTAAATTGCTCTGAATGAACCCCATAAAAAATCCCTGACTGAAGCGGTTATTTCCACTTCCCTTAGGATAGATCTTTCCCAGGAGGTCCTCTGGGCCGTGTACAAACAGATCCCCCTTCAACCCAACAGGTCCGCCTACATAGCCGCAAGCTGACTGCAGAAGTGCATATGTGAAGGGGGCTCTCTCCCTGGGGTCTAGAGGCATGGTGCCTGGGGCTTAGGGGTATCTCAGAGGCCAAGAAAAGTGTTGGGATCTCAAAGAAATGACAGGTTGTAAACTCAACTGACTAGATCTACTATCTGCAAGGAAAGCTTAATTCTATCTTAACTAGTTAAATGAAGCTTACCTCATAGTTTGTACGTAAGCTCACTTCCTTACCCTGTGTGACTGGACACCTCTACAGGAGTGCCCATGGCCTTCCATGGTCTTAAGCTATCCTTGGGGACTCGGGCATGACCAGGCTTCAATTGAAGCATGCTCATCCCCACCAAAGTTTCCAAGCAACTGAGTTAGAAATCAACTCCCACCTCCGCAAAGTATGTGGTTACTGTACTCCTTTTGACATTAAGCTGCTCTGGCAGTGCAATGGGTAAAGCATTTGACTGCTAACTAAAAGGTCAGCAGTTCTAACCCTCCAAACGTCCTTCAGGAGCAAGATGAGGTCATCTGCTTCCGTAGTGATTCTTGTTGAGAGTCGCCTTGCTATTTTATTCTTTCTTTGTATTTACCATATTCTTTATTCTTCTTTAGCGTAGCCCTGCTTCTGTTCTGGTCCGAGAGTAGGGTCACTATCAGAACTGACTTGATGGAAGCAGGTCTGGTATCAAGTGTCATCTTGTTTTTAGTTTATCCTGGTTTGCTGACAGTTTGTATACATTGTGCATCTCACTATCCTTCGTTAACACTGTGTTTCATACAATCATTCTGATTCATTATATTGTATAAAAACTATGCCATGTCTTATCTTTTCTCAATGAAATATTTTAAATAAGTGACACTAAATACCCAAATGTCTTATCAAAAAAGAGAAAGGCAAACAATCCAAATATTGAAAAGATTTTTTGACAGCACTCTGAATAATGAATTGCTGCCCACACCTCCTTCCATGTGCCAGACCCCAAACTTCTACTCGGTCAGATTCTCAGTCTATAGGACAAAAAGTAGAGAAGAGATCCAAAACTTCAACCCTACCCCCATAGAGGACGGGGTTAAAAACAAAAGAACAAATACAATTCTCCCTCACCCTTGGGAGAGCTGTATTTGCTACTACTGCTTTAATGTCACAAGCACAGGCCAGCTCCCCACTGCCCTTAAACATCACCTCTGAGTTGCCTGCCCTGGTCAACTGACCCCTCCCATTTCCCTGCCAGCCTTCTCAGCGCGTCCATGCCCTCCATGCCGGCACATCCTCCAAGTGGGAGTCACATTCCAATGCTTCCCCTCAGGCCACCTCTCTCACTTCCAGTCAGAAGCCTCTAGGCCTTCGGTCCCAGCTTTTTCAGGTCTCCGGGGGCCCAGCTGTCTGACCTTGCACTCCTCTGCTGCCCTTCTCCAGCCAGTTATCATGCTTGGCTCCCAGTTCCTAAACACAGGTGTCTGCAAGTGTCCAGACTCCACTGTTCAGCTCAATGGTCCCTTCCATGATGGTAATGCCATGCCATCTCATAACCAGTCCCATGTACCCACCTGCACAGGTATACCTCATCTTACTGCACTTCGAGTCACAGCTTTGTCTTTGTTTGTAAATGCAAGGTCTGTGGTCAGGGGCTAACGGTCATCATTCTAGCAGAATGCACAACTTTCTTGTCACTCACTGGGTCATCACGTTTTGCTCCTCAAAACAGTGCTAACTTTGTAATCACACTATTGAATGCTTAATATCCCACAGTTAAGTGTAAACAATTTCTATACACACTGCAAAAGACTGCTGGAGATTATCCAGAAACGACTAGAACAGTACGTTGACAGAGATCCACCAGAAATACTAGCTGGGTTAAGAAGAGATCATGGCACTAAAGACATTAATGCCAATGTCAGATGGATCTTGGCAGAAAGCAGAGAGCACCAGAGGAATGTCTGTATTTCATTGACTGTACAAAGGCATTTGACTGTATGGGTCACAACAAACTGTGGCTAGCCTTTAGGAAGGAGAATGGGAATCCCAGAACATTTGATTAGGTCCCTGCAAAACCTGTACCCACACCAGGAAGCAGTCCTCAGAACAGAGCAAGGAAACACTGCATGGTTTAAAATCAAGAAAGGAGTGTGTCAGAAATACATTCCAGAAAAAAAAAGGAATAAAAAAAAAAGAAATACATTCCATCTCCATACCTTTTCTATCTATAGCAGAACAGTTCATTCGGGGAGGCTGGGCTTTATGAGGAGGAATGTGGCATCAGGACTGGAGGAAGACTCATCAACAACCTATGTTATGCACGAGACAAACAACCTTGCTTGCTGAAACTGAGGAGGACATGAGGTGCTTGCTGCAGAAGGTCAAGGACTGTAGTCTTCAATAAGGATTGAAACTCAACATCAAGAAAACAGATTCTCACCACTGGGCCACCCGGCAGCACCATGATGGACGGGGAAGAGATTAAGGTTGTTAACAATTACAGCTTGCTTGGCTCCAGTCAACACTCCTCCTACCACCAGCAGGCAGGAAATCAAAAGATGAGTTGCCCTGAGAAAATACGCTGTCAGGGATCTCTCCAGAGTACTGAGAGGCAATGATGTCAGTCTAGATACAAAGGTGCACCTAATCCAGGCCATGGTCTTTGCAATTATTTACTATGCATCAAAGAGCTGGACAATGACTAAGGATGACAGAAAAATAGATGCCTTCGAGTTGTGGTGCTGGAGAAGACACTTGAAAAATACCATGGACCAACAAGAAAAACAAACAGGTCTGTCTAGAAAGATAGAATGAAACCAAATTTCTCCTTAGAGGCAAGGATTTTGAAGCTCCGTCTCACATACTTTGGGCATGTCGCCAGAAGGGACTGGTCCTTTGAGGAGGACAGACAGTGCTGAAGAGGAAGACCCTGGATGAGATGGTCTGATACAGTAACTGGGGCAACAGGGGTTGGTGTGTGAGTCAGTGAGACTGGCTCAGGGCAGAGGAGGCTTCAGAGCTGTAGAGAGGATCGCTCTGAGTTACAGGTGACTCAACAGCACATAACAACTGTAAACCAAGAAGGGTGGTGACTTGATTAGGTGTTCATTGTGTCTTGTAGTCTAGAATCAAACCTGCAGCACCACCCAGGTCTGCCTGCATGTCTAAAATTCGCTTTCCTTCGCATGCCCAGGTGAACTGAAAAGCTCTGCTTCACCCTTACTCTAAGTTCCTCTAGAGACCAGTCTTCCCTCAGCATGCCTCCCAGGCAGAACTGTAAGGCTACTTCCACCCTCTAATCCCCTTCCCGCCCCCTCACACATCTTCCAACTTTGTTCTCTCTGTATTATGTGTTCTCCCTGTCAGCATTTCAACACTAGTCTCTTCTAGTGGGAGGAAAAACACTATTTAGTTCTGTCTTCTGGAGCTTCTTTCTCTCTCTCTTCCCTCTCCTCCTCCGGGTTTCCCAAGCTGCTCACTGGTTGAAGTGCTCACTTAGATGGACCCTGCTGACCATGCAGGGTCAGCTGCAATCCTTACAGAAGTGTATGGCCAGGCCTGGTTCTTCCTAGGTGCCTCGGAGTGGGTTTGAACTGCCAGTCTTTCGGCTACTGGCTGAGTGCAGACTGTCTGCACCATGCAGGGGTCTTCCCACCCAGGGTTCTCACTGCCCCCGATTTTCACTGCTTCCCTTCCACTCCTGCATCACACCATCAAGTCCCTCCTGGATCTGCTTCCTCTTGATTCAAACGCTGGCCTGACTGTCACACTTCATCCAGCCTCCTAGGATGTGAACCCCATGAATCCTGTCCATCAGGACTGGTGTTCCAGGGGCTCCTAGGCTCCCCTCTGCTCCAGAGTTACACCCTCCCTGGTTTCGGCATCTAGTCTGTCAGCTCTCTGGTTGGCTGGCAAGGAAATAGCCTTTTCTCCTTGGAGGCTGGGCTCTCACTGTTGGTGAAGCCTGCAGAGGGCACTGCCATACTTGCTCAGAAACTCGACTTCCACAGAGGACTGGTGACCATGGCGTGTATGACCCACTCTGGACAAGGTCCCTAACACCAACCAGGAGTCTAGGGAATGAGTCCTAGTCCTAGGATAATAGAGAGGAGCAGTATTAAGCTCCTGAAGGTCATTTAAACCTGACAGTGTTCTAGCTGATGAGGAGTCCTGTAAATCAGTGACACAATCTTTCATCATTCAGGCTCTATCCTATGTATGCTGGGACTCCACATCCTGATGGACACAGGGGCTTAGGCTGGAGAAAAGCAGTCACTGTGTCCTTGGCCAAAGAGGCAGAACTTATGATCTTCGAGAAAGGTTTGCTCTGGCTATATCAAGGGCTCCCTCCCAAGATCTGTCACTAAACCACACACAGCACTGAGAAGACAGGGAAATAACCCATGATTATTTTATGAACTTGCTAGGGAATGAAAAATAAATGAACTCTGGAATAGCTTCACTGAATTTCTTATAACGTATCAGGTGACACAAGAGTCACTCCATCTTCCAGAGCGTCAGAATGCAAGGTGTGGAAATTACTGCTTTTCACAAACTGAACTTTGGGAGCTTCTGCTACTTCGCCCGAGCGGGCTGATTTTCTTTAAAAACCTCTCTTTTCTTCCTATTCTAGACAATGAACATTTGCTACCAAACCACTGCTGTCAAGTCAATCCCAACTCAGAACGACGCTGTGAGAGGAGAATCCCCCACCGGGCTCCTGAGGCTCTCAGTCTCTAAGGAAGCCGACTATTGCCATCTTTCTCCAAGGAGAGGAACTGTGGGTTTGGACCATTCACCTCTTAGTAGCCAAGCACTTAGCTGAGTACCAGGGCTCCTTAACACTGGCTACAGCCGTCAGTGAGCCATCTTGGGAACGTTCTGCTTGGAGTTGGTGTAGAAATGCTGAAATCCAAGCTGAAGGATTCCTATGGACCCGAGTGTCTTCTCTTCCTCACCCCGTGGTCACATTTCTGAGCCACCTGAAACTTCCTCCCCCCAGTTCCTGGGACACGGCTCTCTCAGGACCATCTTCTGCACTCAGCTCTGTCGGCCCACAGGCTCGCACACGGTTAAGTCATTCTCCTACCAGAGGAAAGCACAATTGTCCACGGAGCCCCAAGGCTGCTCCCTTGATGTGCAGACTGTGTCCTCTTCGTCCTCACAGTGTTTGGTGGACTCAAAGTGCTGACATTTTGGAGGTGGTTATGTGCTGTCCAGGAGGAACCAACTTATGGCTGCCTCTACAGCAGGTTGTGAGAGGCTGTTAAAATCACACAGGAAGATATTGTTATCTTTCTTCTGAGGAGTGGTCGGTCAGGAGATTCAAACTTAATGCCTTAGGATTGGCAAGTCTTCCCCACCAGACCATCAAGAGTTCCCTGATAGGGTGTTAAGCAGGCAAGCCCCACCCCCATCTGCTCAGAGGGAGAGCGCAGTTGGACAGACCCTAAAGATAATGACAGTATCACCTCCAGGGAGGTCACAGGTTTGTGAGTGTTAGTAATGTGACGTGAGACACAACATGAATTCAAGCAGGGCAGAAATAACTTAGGTATGGCGTTCACACAACTCCTGTGCAAGAAAACTCGACATGTTTACAAGCCCTTCAGACTCAGCATGTTCAGACTGACGGGTCATCTCGCCACGACCAGCTCCCACTGCTGCTCATCCAAGTCACTGCTCGTGCTAACATGCCCTCCAATCACCACTAAAAAAGCAGCTCTTTTCAGAGTCTATTTGTTTCAGCACACATTTCAGAGTCTGAGATAATATTTCAGAAGGCAAATCTATGTTTACAGAGTCCTGGTAGTGCAACGTGTTACATCTTGGGTTGCTAGCAGAAAGGTAGCATTTCAAACCCACCAGGTGCTTGGCAGAAGGAGGAGGCTGTCTCCTCCTGCAGAGATTTACTACCTCAGAAGCCGATGGGCTGCAGCCCCGACTCATTCAGAGTGGGTTGTTTTTATTAACTACGCAGCTAACATGTTAAATGTTCACGATTAACTCAATATACATGACCTTGGAATTATCTCATTCTAGATTTTTCTGTTTTTATTCCAAACACACATACCCCGAGTTAGTTCTGCACCTTTCAAAAATAGCATTAAGTTTGCTTTTCTGGCTCGACAATGTGTTCTAGACACGCACACAGTCAATGTCAATAATGCAAACCTACCTCTAAGTTACAGCCTACAGAAATGCCAATTTTATTCATATATGGTTATCAATTTTTCATTATAAACAATACCGAAGAGCACTCCCTCACGCTAATGTGTGCACATCCATGAGAACCTCAGGGTCACTGCTGTCGGCTTATCTGTCAGGCCAAAGCACATGGGTGTTTTCTGTTTTGATAACGTCCACCAAATGGCCACCTAAACAGACTAGATCAGCTTTATGTTTCCAACAACGTACTGGGTTTTTCCTCTACATTCTTCAATCTTTAGGAAAAATTACCCAATAACCTCCACTTCTCTGCCCAAATCTAGCTGTTTCCATTTCCTAACACAAGTAAGGCTGAATACCTCTTTATTGCTTTCTTTGCCCTTTTCCTTTCTCTACCAGCTACTCACACCCTCAATTTACTATGTAATTCTTAGTTCATACATGTTGGAGATATTTTCCTTCCATCTATCTCTTACATTTTCCTCTATTACCTTTAAAAGTGGATTTTTGTTATTAGCTCAGCAATCCACCTAGAAGTACTTTGAATATGATGAAGTGTGTCTTTCTTGCCAAATGAAGTCTTTTATGCTTACACAATATACTCAACAATCACTCCCCAACTATTTAAAAAGATAAACTTTGTTATATGCAAAATTCCCACACATAAGTGAGCCTGTTACTGGATTCAATTTTTGTTCCATTTATCAACTTCTCTATTCTTGCACGCATCTGTTATATTATTATGACATTAGAGTCTGTTTTAAGATTTCATATACTAAATCCTCTTCCTATACAATCTTTTTGTTTGAAAGATTTCTTTAATCTCTAGCATCATTTACTCTTCCAGATGAATTTTAAATGCAATGTATCAAGTGTCAAAAAAATTTCTACTGGGATTTCAATGAGAATTGCACAGAAATTCTAGTTCAATTTGGACAGCACTGCCATCTTTGCACTGATAGTTTTCTATCCAGGAACACATTATTTCTGCCCAGTATTCAGGTCAGTTTTTAGTGCATTTCATGTTGGGCTGCTAATTGAAAAGTCAGCAACTCGAATCAAACAGCCACCCCATGTGAAAAAGATGAGGCTGCCTGTTCCTGAAAAACTAACACCCACGAAACTTGATAGAGGGTCTCCTTGAGTCAGAACTGACAGGGGGGAATTCGGGTTGGGTTTTAAAACCCTTTAGAAAAAGGTTTTTACTGCTCTTCATAAAAGTTTTTATACAGTTCATCCTTCTAATTGCTAAAAGTTCTCTAGTTTTACTGACACTGAAAACATATTACTTTCAACAGTATTAACAATTCAATTATTAATGAGATTAGTTTATCAAACATTTGTCAATTTTATATTTCAATCTGATGAACTAAGTATTCACATATTGTATGTAACTACCTATGTGTGGGTTATCTGTATTTTCATTGATTTGTATGAGTATTTTTACATATAAAGATACCAATGTTTGCTTACATGTAATAAATACCGTCCCACTTTGTGGTTTGTTTTTAATCCTATAGTTTTGTTTTCCTTTTCTTCTTAAAAGTTTTCACTTGTTATGTAGTCTAGCGTAATAGTGTTGGCATGGTTTTTTCCCATTATTTCTAAAAGCAGCAACTATTAATAGACTTAAATTCTCCTTGAGGGGTCCTAAGGGGCCCTGGTACACCATGTTTCGGGCCACTAACCTTAAGGAGAGCAGTTCAAATAAACCAGGCGCTCCATGGGAGGAAGACATGCAGTACTGGACTGTTAACCAAAAGGTTGGCAGTTTGAATCTACCAGCTGCTCCAAGAAGAACACTGAAGTACTTTTCTCCGCTTAAGATCCACAGCCTTGGAAACTCAATGGAGGGTTGTCAAGAATACAACTCAACTTGATGGCAGTGGGTATGGTTTTAGTTTATGTGCTAGGGCCTTTATCCTCTACTCTGAAAACACCAGCACAGTGGGTAGTATCTTCTTCACTTAAAAAATAAATTAACATGTGAAGGTAACCAGGAATTCAGCAGTCTGGTCAATGACACGCTGCTATAACGATTAAGAAGATTCCAGTTAAGATGTATCTGACTGCAGACTGTGCTGTGTCCAGTTCAGCTATGCAGAACTTCTCTTTCTAGATGTTTCTTCACTAATGTAGATGTATTCACATTGATTTATCATTTATTCTATTCCAGGAGCTCTTGTTGGCGTGGTGAGTTACACTTGCTGGACTGCTAACTCAAGGCTGGAAATTCAAATGCACCAGCTACTCCAAGGGAGACAGACGGGGTCACATATCCCTCAAATGGCGGGTCTTCAGGAGTCACAACTGGCTCCCCGGGAAGGGGGGGGGGGCTGTCTGGTTTCATTCTAAGACCTTTCTACAGGCCTACCTTACTTCTCGGGGGCTGGATTGGTGCCAGTAACCTTACAGAGACTCTGAAGCCTGTCCAACAGTTTTAATGAATGCACCTCTATTATATGTTTAAGTACCAGACAGGGCTTATCCCACCTACAATTATTCACAATAATCATCAAGGTCACCCCAAAATAGTCATCATCATCATCATCATCATAGCATTCCAACATCACACCCAGAATATGGCCTGTCTTTCCCTATGGAATAAATTCTTAGGAAATGTTGATAGTCATTTCCATGTATAAGGCATTTGCCCTGATAAAGTTTTGCCTGTTTTATGTTCCACTGTGATCAGACTGAGTATTCTTTTTCTTTTTTCTATCTCCTGCCAGGTTATGCTTGGTAGTCAAAAGGCTATTTGTTTTATGTATTCACTGGGTCACTTCATCAATGTTTCTGGTCCAATCATTTCGTTACTCTTTTGTTTTCCTACTAACAGCAAATACAAACATTTCCTTTCATTTCAGATCCTCTTTTACTTGTATTTCATCAATCATTTCCTTAAAAAGTTATATAAATCATTTAAAACACCGTATCAATTTTAATTTGACTTTGATACTTCTAAATGTAGAAAATATACTATGTATTATTTATATATATATAATATACACATTTTGCATTTTCAAACCAACTTCTGCATTCTTGTTATTTTAATAAGAAATAGGTGTTTAATTCTTGATCAGACACCTTTCCTGACCTTAGTTTAGAGAACTTCAAATGAACCGGTAAAGAATAAAAAACCATCTATGTTTTAGGTAGCCCTCAGAAACGGTTCTCTAGTTTCTCAATTTCTATTCTGCACCTCCACCACCCCCCCCCAGCCCCCATTCTGCACGCAGCAGCTGGAGTGGCTGGTTAAAATGTAAATCTGATTATCTCACTGCCCTGCTGAAAATCCAACCCCTGTAAGTGGTTTCTCATTTCACGTAGGACAAAAATACATCCTTGACATGTCCTACAAGACCCTACATGATCAGGCCCCCTCCCTAGCCACACTGCCCCCTCACTCTCTATAATCTACTCACAAGTCATTCTTTCAGTTCCTGGAATGGGAGAGGTCTCATCCCAGCAGAGCCTTCCCACATGCTGCTTCTCTGCCTGGAAAATCACCCCCTCTTCACTCTGCACCCCACCCACTCATCCTTCAGATCTCAGCAGAGCAGCTTTTCCCGGGCCCCCTCTCCAAAATGAAAAGCCAAATTCTCTTACTGCATAACCTTCATGCCAGATATCATAGTTTGTGATTATGCTTGTAGTTGTGTGACTCGGTTTAATTTTCCATTCTTCCCACAAATTATAAACGCCAAAAGAACTCTGCTGAATTCATTGGCTGCCCTAAAATAAAGTATGAAACCCACTGCCCCTGAGTCAATTCTGACTTACAGCAACAGGCCGACAGACTACAACTGTCCCATAAGGTGTCCAAGGCTGTAAGTCCTTACAGAAGCAGACTGCCCCCCTCCTTCCGGTTAGCAGCTGAATGCCTTAGCCACAGTGCCACCAGAACTGCTCTGGGCACCCGCACTCCCTGCTGCTAACTTGGTCTGCCTCACTCTTCATCAGGTTTCTGAGGATGTCAATCACAACAGGAAAAGACTGCTCATTTTTCTTTTTTTTGGAGCAGCTGGTGGACTGAACAGATAAGAGATGCCAAGCCTTCAGGACAGAAGTACAACTTGCTATAAATTACGACCCCAGAGCTCCCTGAGACTCGCCAAAATTTCTGAAAGAAAACTAGCTACAACACTACGAATGGGATCCCGAATCTTAAAAGGATACCCACACCATCAATCAATATTTAACTTACTAACGCTCTTCCTGATACGGCCTACAAATTCAGTGAAACTCTGTTTTCCCTGTAAAGCACGAAAGCTAGCCTAAATCTACTGCTGCCAGAAAGAAAACACCCATAATCACATCACAAGCAAGGAGGTTGTGTTTAAGTACTACACATTAGTATTCTATATGCTGATGATACACTTTTATTCATAAGCAACTAATTTTTATGCCTCCCTTTGCAAAACACTTTATAAAAATACGCTATAAGAAGGATTCGTTTAAAAGTCTAATGTGTAGTCAGTCCTTGACAAAAATTAATTGTAGCCAAATTACAAAAGTTAAATGCATTCAACACCACCCCTAGCATTCTGAAATGTGCACAATGGAGGGAAAAAAAAGACATATGTTATAATGCAAATAAACAGGTTTCAGATCACAAAGGGAAATAAAATCACTATTTACAGAAAGCGTTCCACTTCACAAGGCACTTTCACACGCATCATATCACTGAACTCTAAAGAAGACAGAGCAGGCAGTACAACCTTCCCAGAAAAGTGAGGTAGAGAGCAACTTAGAGTCCTCTCCAAGGTCAGGGGTATCAGGGGCTTTAAATGGCAGAGTCACAACCGTGGTGGGGGAGCAGCAGAGAGGCCTCCCCTCATCACCACCTGGTCTCCGGTCACGACACTGGCGCTCCATGCTCTCTCAAACTTAATTCTAACATCACATGCGCAGAGCACGAAACCTCTTAAATAGGCATGAAAACAAAATTGCCAACTGTTGAGAAAGGACTAAATAAACTATATATGGTATATACTCAAAACTCAGTATAAAGATGGGGTCACGTCACTTCAGTCAAGATCCAGTCTCAGGAACCCTGTAGGGCAGCGTTCTGCACTGTCCCACAGGTGTCTTGAGATCTGGAATTCCCTGGGCAGTAACGTGTACCTGCCTCCCAGGTATCCACACTATGGCACACCATGTAGCACCTCTTAAAAATAAGCCAAAGGACCATGCGCTAAAACTGAAGGCGCATGTACCTGTGGTCGTTAAAACCACTAAACACAGGTCTGCGCAGGTGCACACGTATGTGAAAGGGTTATAAATGACCTAGGAAGATCCTAACAGTGGTTATCACTTGAAGAGAGGGCAGGGGACACTGATGGAGTGGCCGAGGAATGGCCAGACCAGCTCTGTAATGCTTCAATGTAAAAGGCTGTAAATGATCTAGGAAGATCCTAACAGTGGTTATCACTTGAAGAGAGGGCAGGGGACACTGATGGAGTGGCCGAGAAATGGCCGGACCATCTCTGTAAAGCTTCAATTCTGACAAAGAAAGTGTAGCTTGCCTCTGCCGACTTAAAGTGAATGTTGAAAGAGTTTAAACGTGAAGACCCAACCTTTCTGTAAACTTGGGCTGGAATCACCACATTTATTTATTTTTTTTTTTTAAAAAAAAGCATGTACAAGTACCTAGATGTTGGACGAGCAGCTCAACTCTAGGAAAAGCTCAGTCGTCGATCTAGGGAGGAAGAGGAGGAACCTCTCCAAGCAGACTCTCCCCCCAGGCCCCTCGTATGACCAGTATGACCAGTGTCCAGTGCGGTCCTGCGAATACAGGCTGTCTGAGCATCAACACACGTGTCCCTGCAAAGGCGCCAGGGCTCGGGACGAGGTCACAAATACCTGGCCCCCTTTGTTGGAGGGACACACGGTCCACGGTGCCCTCCTGCCTGCAGGGCAGGCTCCCCGGGGATGCCGTGTGCAGCCGGGGAGGCACGTTTCACAAAGGAGTTTTTTTTGGGGGACACGAATCTGTATGGGAGACGTTTGGGGGTACGGGGTGCAAAGAGCGAGTTAAGTAAGCAGCAGCAAGTGGGGTGGGGGAAGTTCGATGCGAACCCCGCACTCGGGTCCCAGGTGAGCGCGGGGAGGGGGCCGGAGAGGGGACCCGTTTACCTGGGTGGGGATGGGGGGCCTCCGGCCCGACTCGTGGTCAGACAATGGAGGCGTCCAGCGGCCGCAGCGTCCTGCGCGGGGGGCTCCTCATCACCTGCGCGGGGACACCCCCCCTTCCCCGGCCGGCTCTGCAAGAAAAACACCGCACAGCCATGAGCGCGCCCCTCTGCACCCCAAAGCCGCGGCCATGGCCGCTGACCCCCACCCCGGGGCCCGCCTGGACGCGCTCCCCGCGGCCGAAC
>NW_006399898.1:3778137-3813327 GCF_000299155.1 Elephantulus edwardii
CCAGGCCGGGGGAGGGGGAGGGCTGCGGCACCTGTCAGGGAGCGGCCAGGGCGGCGGGGAGGTCTCCAGCAGGCCGGGGTGTGGGACGGGGCACGGGGACGGACACCCCGGCGGCTCCCGAAAGTGATGGGGAAGTAGGGGGGTGGCCGGGGTCGCCGGCGATGGGCTCGAGTCCCGGGTGCGCAGCGTCGCAGCGCACGCCCAAGCCAGGCCAGTGAGGGAGGAGGGCGGCGGGGGGGGGTGCCCCTGCCAGCAGCAGGGTGGACAGCAGCTGGATGGACAGCAGCCGGGTGGACAGCAGAGCGCGCGGTCCGCATTGCAGGTGCACCCGAGCGAGCGCCCCGGGGGCCGGGCCCGCTCTGCGATGCGCCCTTGCGTGCGCCTGGGACCCCCTCCCAGGGGACGGTAGAGACCCTCCCCGCGCTGAGTTGCGTGGTCTCCAGTCCTGACCGCTTCCTTACGTAAGTACTCTACCTTACCGCCTCCCGGGCTGAGGCTTGGATGGAGGGTTTTGGTGGATGCTACACAATGACCCGTTTGTTATTCGTGCAACTGGCTCGAAGGGTGCAAACCGTGCAGGCCTGACCCTCTGCTGAGCGTCAAACTAACTAGTCTTAACTTAGCTCTTCTTGAGGACCTGGATGGCTTCGTGACGAGCTTTTAATTTGTAACGACGGTTACGCGCGATTCCAAAAATGAGCATCCCCGAGAGACAGGAAGAACCAAAATAATGCTTCCTGGGAAATTTAGGTTGCAGACGTCTGTGGTATCACAAGATCCTAGCTCCCCAGCCATCGCACTTCCCGTCTATTCCTCATTTCCAGAAACCTGTGAGAGTGTGAAAGCCAAAATTGCCGTCTTAAGATTTTTTCTTTTTATTAAATAAAATTTTTGTTTTATACTGGTTTACTTACAGAGTTTGTATTCATTGTTTTTCACTCTGGATCTTTCCCATTTCCTTTACCTACCCATCCGTCCACCTATCAAATTGCGTCTTAAGATTTTGCGTTTGTAATTTAGAGTATTGTTGTTGTCTTAACAAACGACTTTTTTTTTGTTTAACGGTCCACAAATCTGCATTTTCTTGCCTTTGGGTTGTAAAGAAAAGGATGCTGACATTCAGTGTGACCTAACGTGGCTTTTATGACCTGGTTTTGGCTTGAGATCATGAAAACCCTTAAAATGGTTTTAAGTCCTCTCGGATCACTTTCTAATTACTCAGTTTCCTTCCTTAGGATGTATTTAAAGTCTAAAGTACCAGGTAGTTAGATTCCTTGTAACAATCATCCTAAGCCACGTATCTCTATCAGTCTTAGCGAAAGGATTTTTGGAGGTTATTTTTATTGTTACTTATTTATTTTTTAAATTACTAAACCTTTTACTTAAAATAGGAGATCATCTTGTGTTCTAAACTCTCATTTGTCCTTGATTCCTTGGACACATCCTTTTTCGCATCATTACCTAATGGGAATTCATTTGCAGTTGTGTTGTTATTAGCGACAGTGTTGATGCATTTAAAAATATTTGCCCATCATAGAGCCGCGTTGCTTATTTCTAGAAAAATAAAGCGTGGGTCTTTTTCCTTTTATCTAGAGTAGGTCAGCCATAAATAGTTTCTAATATATGGTAGGCACACATGTTTCATAACGAAAATTAATTCTGTCTACCAAACTGCATTACCCTCCTTTCAGGAGCAGAGTCTGTACTGTACGCTTTTATCTGCTTGATATGCGCACACCCAGGGCACGCTACGTGTTCTCCAGAGGCGCAGTGAAGTTGGCACGGTGATTTTTCACATTTCCAGTTTTGATGTTTGAATCCACGCAGTCTTGAGCAGAAAAGCTCTGTCTTCAGATGTCTGAACATCCCACTGTGAAGCCGAAGGGTTTTATTCCGTTAGAGGCGTTCCTGAGTGCGGGAGAGGGCAAGCCAGAGTTGCGGGAAGACAGTTTTCAACTGCTGTTGAAAAGCAAACCTGCTTTAGAAGCTCCAGCTGTGCAAAGAAGAGGGTGCTCCCTCAGGGAGGGGAGTCCCCACAGACGGCCCCCATTCAGCAGGAATGACCACTCGGAAGCATCATGTGCCATGAGGTACCCGGTCACTCTAAGGCATTGCAGTCCTGGGGACAGATGGCCTGCATGTCCCTCTTTTTCTCTGCACGCCTCTTTCTTTTGCTGAGTTCCACTTGACTCTTTAAACACAGCCCCACACACCACCTCAACCCTCTGAAGACTGTGCTCTGTGGAGGCCAAGCTGGGATCCAAGATGATTCCAGGCCTGTTTTCCATTTATATGGGGTCGTCTCGGTAATGAGCGCTCTTGCTTGCAAATGATTTGTTTAAATGACTCTTTTTAAGTGAAAAAGGGACTTACTTTAATTATAGATGATTTATGTGTCTTCCTGCAGCTTGATTGTCTACATTTCATCCAGAGGAAAATTACTCTTTTCTGTGAAGGCCAGGAGGAGAGGTGTGTTTTTGTTTTCATTTCCCTCCCACCCCCATTCTTTTAGGGAAAAAAGGAATGATGTCAGTCGGTTGTGTTGTTGGGTTTTTTTGGCGGGTCAGCAAAATTTGAAGGTGAATGGATTGTTCTGTCTTCGCCGAAAATACTTACTGAAAGACACCGGCTAAGGGCGGTGTCCTGTGCTTGCTCTGCATTTTCATGCCTTTTTATTTCTTTACTCAAACATGACTCAAATTTCACGGCAGAAAGCCCAGTCATGTCCAGTCAGTAGCTTGCACCGGGCGTTCAGTACACCTGCTCTTGTTTAAAGCGATCCTGGCAGCTGCCCAGTAGAATCGCCATATGCTAAGATGCTGTGTCTTGATGTGTTTGTAAAAGATAGGGCCTGTTTGTGCTGAGCGCAATGTGGGCAGAAAAGCCAGTGCTGATAACCGAGGTTAGACTCTGGCGTCGTGCTTGGAAAAGCGGAGTCAGCAGAAGAGAGGAAGACCCTTGACGAGACGGATTGACACAGTGACTGCTGTGGTGGGCTTGAGTGTGTCAGAGAGGATGTGGGTGGCACAGGATAGGACAGGCCTCAGATCTGCTGTCCATTGGGTCACTGTGGGCTGTGGTCACTTTGACAGCACCTAATAACAACAGCAGCAGAGATAAGGTCCTTGGGTGGCTGGCCGAGGAGTAGAGCTAAGGTTCCTGTGACCACCACAGTACCCAGCATTCCCTTCAGCGGGGGAAGCTCTGGTGGCCCGGAGTGTAGGAAACCGCACTGCCAACCCAAAGGTGAGCAGACTGAATCCACTGTCTTCCCCGAGGGAGAAAGGTGAGCACTTTCCCCCGTTCCGTATACAGCCTCTCACAACCTGCGGGAGGGCCAGCTGTGAGTCGATTCTGACTCAGCGACAATGGGTTTGAGTTGTGTGTGGAGTCTTTGACACAGGATTTAAGAAGCCCAGGTGGCATATCAAGCAAAACGTCAGTGGTTCAAATCCACCAGCTGCTCCACAAGAGAAAGAGGAACACCCTCCTCTGTAAAGATTTACAGCCTTTGGGGGGGAAACGGAAATTATTTTAAAACTATTTACAGCCTCTGAAACTTGAGACCATCAGTTTGGTTTTGGTGGTATAATAGGTGACGTGTTGGGCTGCTGACTGAAAGCTTGGCAGTTTGAACCCACCACCTGCAGGAGAAAGATGAAGCCGTTTCTTCCTGTTCACATTTACAGGCACAGAAACGCTCTGGCGGGTGACCAGGTGTCATAACCAACCTGACACCGGTAGGTTTGGGACTTTTGTTTTCGTTTCATTTTGCATCAGACACAATCGCCCTGTAGGACAGAGTAGAGCTGTCCCATAGGCTCTCCAGGGCTGCATATACTTACGGACACAGACACATTGCTTCATCTCTCTCCCACGGAGCACCTGGTGGGTTTGAACTGCCAACCTTGTAGTTGAGAGCTGGGTGCATTAAGCACTGAACCACGAGGGTCCCTAATCTCCTCAAGAGCACACAGCAACACAGTATTTAAGTGGAGGTTGGTGGTAATAAGGCCGCTTGGGCTAAATGAGTATCTGATCTGCCCAGTTGAGGAACAAGTCAGCTACGTGTGCACTAACCTCCAGAGGTACAGAAATTGCTTCCAAACTCTTAAAAACAGTCCCTCCCCTCTGTGCTTCCGCAGATAAGCCTGCTTCAGTGCCTGTACACCTACCCCATCCGCAGCTAATTCAAATAAGAAAACATTCGCCAGCTTTGTCGGAAGAAGGAATATATCGTCTGTTTACACTTTGTGCAAAGAGGAAAGAAAGGAATAGCAAGTTGTTCTGGCCAACCAAGAAATAAGAGCTCCAAAGTCTGTCTGTCTGTTTTTTTTTTATAAAAAAGACAGCAGATGGTCTTTTAAATGTTAACCATCAAAACACAAACTGTCAAGCAAAACAACCACTTTGAAAAGCAGAGTTGCTCACAGCTTATTGGTGGTGGTACCAGGCACCCCGGCGTCACATCCACACACAGTCCAGTCCTCCAGCTTCTCGGTCACTGTTATGTGTGAGCCCCGTGGCCTCTGTAAGTCCGTCACGTCGAGGGTCTTCCTCTTTCTCATTGCCTCTGTACTTGGGTAGCCTGCTGTCCTCAGGGTCTGGTCCCCTCCGGTCACCCTTCCAAAGCACGAGAGGCCGGCTCACTAGCTGAGCATATCAGGAGCATTGTGTCTTCACGTCCTCTGAAACCCATTTGTCGTGTGTCGTGTTGTGTCCCATATTCCCCATGCACACCACAATTCAGCGGCTGCAGTCATTTCCCCAGCACCTGGTCCCGCACCCTCAGGTCCAGACAACGCGAGAGATTCTCGGTCAGGAAACAGGCGTGTGCACCGTCACCCCCAGCCCATGTCGGAAGCACGTGTGATTGGTATTTGTGACCATTCCTGTTGTAACATTTACCATAAATCACCACGCAAGTGGTGTCCACACTTCTGCAGCCACAGAGTGTGGGGACATAACGTTTCTCCTTATTCCTGAGATACTTCAGACTAGCAGACTTCTCAGCAGTGAGTAGTCACATTTCATTTGTCAACGCCAGACAGAAAGAGTGGGCTCCCCCGAGTTCCCAGTTTACTCTGTATGTGTTCGTGCCTGGGTGTGTGCGCCCCGGGGGACAAAGCGGGGAGGACAGAGGAGGGGGGAAGAGCAGAAGTAACCATGTAATAAAGAAACGGGCCGGGAGACATCTAGTGCTTTGCTCCTCCAGCTTTTCTCTCTGTTGCCTCTTTGGCAGCACGGAGGATATTAAATTTAGCTTTGCACGCGATCCATTAGCTCCCATCTTCAGATTTCCTTAGCAATCTATTTCTAAATGCATCCTGTGCATGGCGTGTTTACTACTCTGGCGAGCGGCTTTGCGAGGCATCCTTTCCAGCCCGTTTGCTCATGTAACATCGCTTATGCGTTCCTGCTGGCTGTGCGTGGATTCTAATCCCGGGATTGTCGCCGTCCTGTCAGGAGCTGCAGGGCTCATCTGGAAGTGAGTAGCCATTGCTGGGTGTAACGTGGAACGTTCAGCCAACCGCTGCTCGGCTCCGTTCCTGCCTCAGCACAATGCCGCAGGGATCCGGGATCTGATAGGGTGATGGTGACAGGAGGCTGGGCTCCTGGCTCTCCCCAAACATTGCGGGGTTCCCTCTCCCTCCGAGGGTGTGGATGTAAGAGCAGTACAGGTTTAGAAATACTCTCCTTGGACATTGAGGAGTCGAAGTAGGCTTTGTGTTTTAATCGTCCTGCTCCCATAGACAAGGATCCAGCTGGGGAGTCCTGGTGGCACAGTGCTGAAGGTGCTTGGCTGCTGACCAACGGGCTGGTGCCGCGATGCCCTCGAGCACTCAGCTTCATAGAGGCTCGCGGCCCCCTGGGAGATGCCCTAGGACACGCCGCCTGAGGCGGAAGAGACTCCACGCAGGCCACTGCGGGTTGTGGAGGGAGAGCAGCCTTTGCCTTTGGTCTTTTTCACTTAGTCTGTGAGCAGTTCAGAAAGTTCTAGAGGCGGAGCAGCGCTGCTGGGGTACAGGGAGTGGAGAGGAGGTGAAGTCTGCGTAGCCTCAGCGTCCGCTGCATGGGGTCAGAGGCCGGGGCAGGATTTCCCTGCAGGAGAGCAGTCAGATCTGTCCCTGAGGGAACACAGTGCCCGGTCCACCTGCCGAGGGACAGCGCACAGGCTGGAGCAGGAGGCTGCCACCTCGGACCCTGTGCAGCACAGGCAGGCCCGACTTGGCACGTGTTCTTTGGGGAGACGCCGCTGGCTCGCTGGTTCTGAGGCATAGTGACCTTGCGTGCAGTGTCCAACTTGGAGGTGGGCTCTGCACGGCACTCACCCCGAGTGTTGGCTGGCTGGCAGGTTTCTGGGCTCTTACCCGCAGGCTCAGCAGGTGAAGAGCCTAGTCGCTAAGCACAAGGTCGGTGGTTCAAACTCACCAACAGCTCCACAAGGGAAAGATGAACCATGTCTTGTGCAGAGATGTGCCGCCTTGGAAACCCTGGGGACAGGCCTCCACTGTCCTGCAGAGTCACAGTGAGTCAGGAGGGACGCAGCCGCAGCTCTGAGTCTCAGCTGTCCTGCAGACGGAACACAGCAGTTTTGGATGGTCACTGACCAGTCCAGGCGGTTTGCTGGGCTTTGGCGCGTCAGCAGGCCGTGGCTGGCACAGAATGCCTTCCCAGTCACCCGGGGATGCTGCCAGCATCTGCCCGTAGCCATGATCATCAGGAGCCTGAAACTGAAGCAGCTGAGGCCAGCATCTCCCCCGAGAGGCCCCAGGTCGGAGTGGCCACACCCCCGGGCCTGGCAGGAAGGTGCAGTGGTGCCTGAGCTGTGGGCATTACAGTGAAGCTGGGCGCTCAGGCTCCTCACATCTGCGGGTGAGGGACGGGTCAGTGCCACCCTCTGGACCTGTCCACGGGCCTGGCAGCACGGCCCTGGTCCCTGTGTCTGTGGGTGGAGCCCTGGGCCAGACCCACTGCCACATCCCAGAAGCTCCGGGTTCCAGCAGAAGCCCTTCACCATCGTGTGTTCAGTACCGTGCTTCAAGATAACTTCCTTTTCCACAGTCAGTCCTTGCCGTCTTCACGTGTGATTTCTCCACCGCACCCAGCCAGCACACTCATCGATCAGCCCCTGGCCAGCACAGTTGTTAGTGTCTGGGAGTGTGTATTTCCACACTCTCTCTGTCTGTCCTTTGGCCACAAAGCAAATGACCCTGAGGATTTTCTCAGAGGAGGAGGAAAAGCATATAAACCGCGTATAAACCTAGCATCTATGCTGTTCCAAGCCAGCCAGTGTCAGACCCCAGGGCCGCTAGGGTCACAGCTCCAGCCGGATCTCTGTGGCCAGGCCTCTGGGGCTGGGCCCGGGGCCAGAGCCCTGAAGCCAGAGCTGTGACGGAGGCCCAGTGGCCGGGCCAGGGTCCTTTCCCCCTCCCCATTCAGCTCAGCTCTCTGAGTTATGACCCCAGTGTGGCTTTAGCATGGCTAAGACTTCCACGCATCATTTGAACAAAAGCCTTTCCAGAATAAAAACACTTTCTGCTCTCTACTGTCTGAAGAGGGAAGCCCTTAATCCCCTTGTGGCTGACCAGAGCCTCAATCTCTGTAGCCCCCAAAGGGGATGCTCTCATCTCTTCTCAGGACCAACCAGTTAGGAAAGCCAACTCCTAGAAGTTAAAAATTAGATTGTCGCAGGATTCCGCAGCAATCTTAATGTCCAGAACCGACTCGGACCCTTTCCCCCGCCCAGAGCACCCTGCCCGCCCCCCTGAGCCCTCCCCCCCCCCAGGTGTCTGAGGCTGCGCTCCTGACCCAGGTAGACTGCCACATCCTTCCTCCTTGGAGCTGCTGGTGGGTTTGAACCCCTAACCTCTCCTTTGACAGCTCAAGGTCATTACTCCACGATTCCTTCAAGTCCAGCCCTCTTAGCATGCTGGTTCGTGAAGTGTGCTCCAGAGTCGCCGTCTCACACGTTGGCACGGTAGATACCTGTGCCTGCCCCAGGTCTCCCCTCCAGCACGGCTGGCGTCTTACCCCGAATGCTGTTTGCTTCTCTGCAGCTGCAGAAATGTTGTTGCTGTTGTGATTATTTGAGGTTTTCTTCATAAGCAGTGTTCTTCAGAGTATTATCTGCATAAGGAAGGCAACCCCCTGCTGCCCAGGGACCCTGGGGGACAGAGTAGAACCCCCCAGGTCAAGCATCCTCACAGAATCGACTAGCTCATCTCCCTCTGGGAGGTGGCTTGTGAGAACTACCAACCCTGAGATTAGCAGCTCAAGTGTTTTAATCACTGTGCCACTAGGGCTCCTCGAACAGAGACCGTAGACTTGGGGCCAGAGGGGCAAAATGGGGAAAGAGGAGGACTTTGAACAGGTGGGAGATTGTGTCCTCCGCAGAAAAGTCTCCTGTTCCCCTGACCCTCCCCCTCCCCTAGGACTCCACTCTGGTCCCAGGTCACTGGGCTCTCTCCAGACCCCCCTCACTCACGATCCGCTGCTCACTTCCTCGCGCCTGGCCGTGTGTGTCACACAAACATGAGGAGGGAATTTGCCATTGATTCAGCTCTTAATCACCCTGTAGATACTGCTGTTAGATGACCCCCACGGACAGACCGAAAGCCCACCCAGTCCTGTGTCCGCTGTGCTTAGGCCCACGTGACAGTCGCTGTGTCAGTCCGTGTCCTTGTGTCTCGTCCTCGCTGTAGGCACTTGTTATGTGCCATCACGTCACCTGCGACTTATAGCAACCCCTGTGAACAACCTATCAGAAACATGCCCCATCTGGCACCATCCTCACAATCTCGGACCTGCTGGAGCCCATTGGTGCCGTCACTGTGTCACCCCGTCTTCTAGGAAATGCTGACAGCGTTGGGCATGAAGCTGCCTCCAGCCACCTGGGCCGGCAGGTGAATGAGAGCGCTGCCGGTGATGGTGATGCTGTGCCCTTGGCGGGACCCCTGCAGGGCCTTCCCCAGAGGACTGAGTGCTACATTGTCTCTCTGTACACAGCTGGCTGGCTTTCAGACCCCTGGATACACTGTCAACAGCTGGGAGCCCACATTGGTACTTCAGAAACATGCCGGCTTGGTCTCTAACCTTACCTCAAGGTGAATATTTATAAGGAGAACTCAACGGGCAAGCTATTTTAATGAGCCTTGTGAATGTCTCCAGATGAAAACTAAACTCGGTCCTGCCCATTGTCGCAGACTTTCAGCAGCCCTCAAGGACAGGGCAGAACTTCCCTGTGTGACTCCAATCTTTCTGTCAATCTTTCTGGACCCTGACTGCCTTATCATCCTGTGACCTTCAGTTAGCAACCCCTTTTGCCACCAGGGCTCACCGTGACTGCTGCCAGGATGCATCAAGGTGCAGAATCGGGAGCGTGGCGAGCCCCGTAACCACGTGGGGAGGAGCAGCCCCAGGCTTTGGGATTGGGAACTTTCTATAGAAGGGAAGAAGTCAACTTTGAGAGAAACGTGCTGCGTGGTCCCTGCTGCTCTGACCCTGACCACGCGGGCCACCATTCCCTGGATTCCAAGTCTCTGTGGGGATCACACCACGGACCTCAAAGCCACTGGAGGCACAGGCTGGCTCCTGCGTGGATGCAGACTGAACCCCATTTCAGCACATAGTTTGCTGGCTCATGGCAAGGTGCCAGGGCCAGAGACACCACAGAGGCCTTGTGAGGCCACATAACCCCCCACAAACTTGGTTCTGTGTTAGGGACCTGCCAGCTCAGCAGAGTGTTCTCTGGGGACCACTCGCCCCTGACTCGACTCCCAGAAGGCCTGGACTCACCCTGTCCCTCTGCCTCATCCTCGTGCCAGTCAGAGGGTGACTTCTAACCCCTGTGCTCTGCCCAGGACAGAGCACACCGCCAGGGGACCGAGTGCCAGCCCGGACGCCAGGTGAGCTGACCACCTAGCTCCAGCGACAAGGAGCCCCTTCCAAAGGCTGCAGAGCTTACAGGACTCTGCTCTGGATGCGGGGATCCAGCAGGGACAAGACCAGCGGCCCTGCCCCGTGGACTTTACGTCGCACTCACTAGATCACGTTAGTAAAGAATTGTGGATAATGGTAGATACTAGAAGATGTAAAGCAGATGGTGTGGCAGCAGCCACAGCAGAACAAACATTCTCCTCAACCCTACAGTCAAGGTGATGCCCACTAACCGCTGCCGTCAAGGGATTCTGACGCTCGTGGACTCTGGAGGACAAACCAGGACGCCCCCTGGGGCTTCAGACCCTAGACTTGTGGGCGCTCACTGCACTGTCTCCCTCAGAGCAGCTGGTGGCTTCAAACTACTGTCCTTTTGGTCACCAACCCAATGCTTAAACCACAGTGCCGCCATTGCCCTCAAGCTGATTGCAAGTCCTGGTGACCCCACGGGACAGAGTGGGCTGCCCACAGGCCTCCCAGGTCACTCGTCTTCCTCCATTGGGGTGTCTGGTGGGGTGGAACCGCCAACCTTCTGGCTAGTCGCCAAGCGCTTAGCCCACCGTGCCACCGGGGCTCCTTCAAAATGAGACCGGCAACCAAGACCTCGTGGTGGGATGTTGTGTGCCGACAAGACCCTGCAGGACAGGACAGCGCTGCCCCCAGGTGGCCTCCTGGGCTGGACTTCCATCTAGAGCTGACCGCCAGGCCATTCTCCCTCGAAACTACTGCGTGAGTTGGAACCGCTGACCTTTTAGTTCTAAGTTCACTGTGCCGCCAGGGCTCCCCCATAACGGTGTCTCTGGTCAGACAAAGCCCAAGAGGGCGTCATAATGTAGCAAGCTCCATCTGCAGCACAGCTCTGAGGGCTTCCTGTCTCTGCCACCCAGCTTGGCCATTTAAAGTGCAGTCCAACTCAGAAAGAAGGAAAATGAAACATTCCACTCCTTGGACATACCAGCCACGTGCTCAGTAGCTGCGTCCGGCCAGTGGACGCCTGTTGGATAGCACAGCAGGCTTGGAGTAACATGGGCCTCAGAGACAGAGTGGGCCTGGAGTGACACAGGCCTGGGAAACAGCGCGGACCTGGAATACCATGGGCCTCCAAGACAGTGCGGGCCTGGAGTGACGCAGGCCTGGGGAACAGCGCGGGCCTGGAGTACCGTGGGCTCTGAGATAGACAGTGCATGCCTGGAGTAACGCAGGCCTGGAATGACACTGGCCTGGGAAACACCGTGGGCCTAGAGTGACATGAGTGGTGCAGTAAAGCCGGTCACGTGAAGTTTTCTTCCTTTCGGCTCCCTGGTGCCTCCTGACAGGTCAGCACAATGCCATAGTCTGCTGTGTGCAGAAGCATCAGGAGGATGTCAGAAGTGCTGCCAGATGCGGTGCTGGCACACGTGCCCAGTGCCGGGGTGTCACAGACCTTCAGCGTGTGTAAAGTCACCAGAAGGAGCCTCTGCGGAGCTCGGAGAAGCAAAGTGCAGTGAAACGAGGCCTGCCCGGCCGGTGGCTCCAACCCTGCACAGACCTCAGCTGCGGTGAAAGCGGGCACCAGAGCCCCCCTCTCACCTTCTTGTGAAGACTCAGTGACGGCTGGCAGCACGAGGTACGTAGAGGCCCCCTCGTTGCTGCTCCGCCGGCACCATCTCCTCACTGCCCACTCTGCAGTGGTCACATCCAGGACGAGCGTCACCGCACAGGCAGGACACAGCCTTGTGGAGAGCGCCAGTCCTCGGCTCCCTGAGCTGCCAGCTGCACCTGGCATGGGCTTGCGTGGAGGAGAGCTCTGGAGAGAGACCAGAGGCTCACCCTTTGTGGGGTCTGCACTCCCTGAGCCTCCATGCTGTTAAGACCAGGAATCATCACACCTCGTTTGCATGCCTGTTTGAAGAAGTCATTATCTCCATAAACATATCCAATCCACTGCCCATCAAGTTGGTCTCTGACTCGTGGCAACCCAGTAGAACAGGGTAGAATTATACTAATTATAGATGTTTGTCTTCTAAATTTTCTATTCCACTTTGAGTGAAAGAGAACAGAAAACTAGTGTTCCAGTCAGTCATTCATACAGACTAATTAGTCCCCACTGTCACAGCACTCGTCCCACTTCCTGGCTGTGATTCTCACTTCCACCCATCCTTCTAGTCTATTCCTGCCTGCCTCCCGAGAGTCTTCCCTGACCTAATACCACCCTTTTGGTCTTGTTTGGTTAGTTGTTGTAAGGACCTCACTGGTGTTATTGTTCACCATCTACGCTGGTCTGTTGTCTGGGTAAAAATTGAGTCACAGACTTTCGCTCCAGGCTCCGCGGGTGACTGAGGGTCATGGTCTCTGCAGTTCCACCGGTCTCTGTTAGACCAGTCAGCCAGGTCACTTTATAATCTCGTGCTTTCTGCTTGCTTCTCCCACATGGACCTGAACCCTCTCTTGTAGGGCAGCAGTCAGCAGTGGCAGCTGGTACCAGCCAGTTCTGGCCTCCAGGGAGTGGAGGCTAAAGTTCATGCAGACCCATTAGTCCTTTGGATGAAATGTTTGTGTGCATCTTTGATTATCTTCGATCTTCTTTGTTCTGGACAGAGAGACCAGCAGTTCCAACGTGCATCATCGCAGAGCGGACAGCCTCATCTTTCTCCCTGGCCCAGCTCATGGGTTCAGTCTGTACCCGACTCTCAGCCCCCTGCACCTGGGGCTCCTCAAATGGGTACAGGGACACGTGGGTAAATAACAGCCATCGTGATGGGTCCCTGATGATTCCAGCCTTTCCCAACTGTAAAAGGCCTTCAAGTATTTCCTCGCCCACATGCCTCCTCCACAGAGGCCGTCCTGGGACCACCCACCGATGAGGAGTTGAGCCTGTGACGAGGCGGCTGCCGGCCTATGACCTCAGGAGTGACCGCACCCTCCACATACCCTGCACACCGTCCCCTTCGGAGGTGGAGGCTACTCACGCTGTCCCGTGTGACCCTCTGAAAACCAGCGGAACAGGCCATCTCCCAGGCCTCTGGCCGGTCAGCCTGCAGCCTTGAGCGTTACCAAGCTGAATTGGTCCCCCACCGCCTGCGAGGGCCTGGAGGCCCCACACCAACTGGGAAACTCCAAGAACAGGCTGCCGGGAGCTGCTTATGAGACCGGCAAAATAAAAGAGGCTCATAAAGGACTGCGTCAGGACCCCCCAGTTAACACGCTCTGTAGTGCGAGGTCATGGAGGAGGAAAACACAGCACAGAGTTGTACACATGGGGCAGAGAATGATTGAAACGCATATGAAGAAGAGGGCTCCGGGAGGCGGGAGGGCGAGGAGTGCTGTGCGTCAGGTCACAGAGGGGCTGTTGTTAAACACTGTTAGGTCGACCCCCAGCGGCCCTCTACACACACACACACAACCACGGCAACCCCACCCCCAGCCTCGTACCCCATACTCCTGCTGTGCTCGAGCCCACAGTCAGCCCTGTGTCACGCCGTCATAGGACCCACTCTGCGAGCTCTGGGGCCGAGTGGTTAGAAGCTGCGCTGTAACCCCAAAGGCATACAGTTCAGGTCCACCAGCTGCAGCATGTGAGGAGGAGGGGAGATCCCTGCCATGTGCTTGGCTGCCCCTGCAAACCTGCTGGAGGGCCCGCTGCAGACCCGGGATGGCCCAGGAACAAGCTTGAGGTCCTCCTGCGGGAACTGGACCTGAGAACAGAACTGAAGCCCAGGCAGGTCCCCTTGCCTCCCTGGGTTCTAGGAGCATCCTGGCTGCACTTCCACCAAGGCGAATACATTTGTTCTTCTGACCACACTCCAGAGGCCTTCAGGATGCTGCAGCTCCTCTGCTTATCACCAGCTTTCAGTGCAGGAGCTCGGAAGGACGGCTGTGTCCGGTGCGTCTCGGCGCTCCGACGATCAGATCACTGGCTTTCCCGTTTCTCCTCTGCTCATCGCCAGCTTTCAGTGCAGGTGACTGGAGGGACGGCTGTGTCTCCGACAACCACTGGCTTTCCCTGTTTCTTCTCTCCCACAGCGGAAAGTGGTCTGTAAGGACAGTCTCCCTGCCTCGCATTTCGTTTTCAGTTCTTCCTTCTGGGATAGTGAACTGACGGCAGCCTGGTGGGTTTGAACCACCAACGTGGTGGTGCAGTGGCCACACGCCTGGCTGCTAATCGAAAGGTTGCTGGTTCAAACTCCACAGTCACTCTTAAGAGGAAGACCTGGTGACAGCTGGTGACCTGCTTTCCAGAGACCATGGCCTCAGAAGGCTCAGGGGCAGGTGTGCACTGGGCCACCGTGGGCACACATCCATGACGACGGTGCTGATGGCTCGGACATCTAATACTGAAACGAGACGGCAAAGAAAACCAGAAGCGTTGCCTTCGAGATGATGCCAGGTCCTAGAGAGCCTGCGGGACATCGCAGAGCCGCCCCGAGGGCCTCTCAGCAAACCTGTGGGGCTGCGTCTAGCAGACAGACACAGCTTTCTCCCACGGGGAGCTGCTGGCTTCACCTGCTCATCACTCACACCACTGCCCCGGACCAACACGCTGCCTTCCAGCCAGTTCCAACTCAGGTAACTCTCCGGAACAGGGTGGAGCCCGCACACACATGCATGTTCCCACGGCTGCACGTTTTACAGAGGCAGACAGCCTCCTCTTCCGGAACAACTAGTGGATTTGAACTGCTGACCAACAAGTTACTAGCTAAGGACTGTACTGGAGCTCCTTGGGACTGAGAAGACACGCCTTAAAATAAGACACACAGCGCCTGCATCCCATGGCCTTGCTCTCACACCAGCTGCTTCCAGAGTGCAGCCTTGGGTGCGTGATCCTGCACTGTACTGTTGTCTTTCTGCAGCAATAGGCTAATGTTGGTGTTTAGTGAGAGCTTCCCCCTGCCCTGGAATCCAGTGCCCCAGGTCCTAGAATGTGTGATTCTAGGGGTTCTCTTGTCCCCCTGACATAATGAGCCATTGTGACCAGGAAGAGCCTGGTGGGGCGCGCACAGTGCAGGACACCGTGGGCAATGTGCCTCCTTCAGTGCCCAGGCAGTGCGCTGGGGGACAGCTGGAGGCATCGGTCCATCCATGTGGAGGCCGCAGGGCCATTCGATGACAGAGGGCCGGTCCTTGGCTGGGCATGCTGAAGCCGTCCAAAACCAGCGAGGGAAAATGAAGACCTAGGACCATGGTCAGAGGCTTCTTAACAGAGTAAGTTTGTCCTGTTTTAAAAATGGATACTCAAGCTCATACGTTGTGTGGAAACAAATGTCCAGTAAAAAGGCGTGTCATTACCAAACGCAAAGGCAGGCCATGTGACGTGGGTCAGAAGGGGACTCGTTGGGTTGTTTGAGTTGCTTCCGAGACCTCAGGCCCGCCTGTGTAAACACGTAGGAGGCAATCCATGTGGGCCCACTGTGCTGGCCGGTCAGGGGAACTGGCCTGTTTTCACGTTCTCGTCGTCGTTATATGTGTGGTCAAGCCAGGACCAGCTCATGCCAACCCCCAGCTCACGCTGACTCCCCAGCTGACCCCCAGTTCATGCCGACTCTCCCAGTGGGTTCTGAGAGGCTATAAATCGCAGGGGAGGAGACTGTCCATCTTTTTCCTGAGGAGCAGCTGGCGGACTCGAACCCTGCGCCTTTGAGTGGACAGCACAGCACCTTGCACAAGGCCCACAGAGCTCCCCAGCCTCACATGATTGACTCCACAGCTAAGTGGACGTGATCACAGCTGAACTCGAGTGGTTCGGATTGGGCAGCATTTTCTGCTCTCCCACGAGGGGCAATGATGATCCTCTAAGTACGTGTGAGGAGCCCTCATGGTACAGTGGTTCAGTACTTGTCTGCTAACTGAAAGGCCAGAGGTTCTAATCCAGCTGCTTGCCAAAAGAGATGGATGAGGGTCTGCTTCCCTGACCGTGAGCCTCGCAGGGTTCAGATGGCAGAGGGCTGTGCCAGCTTTTCACCTGCAGATGGCGATCGTCTTCCCAGACGCTCAGGGACTTGGCGCAGCCGGTTCCACCAAAGCCAGGGAAACAAGGGGTGCAGCACCTTTGTAACCAAGCCTGGCTGGAGGGAAGTGAATACCGCTCCAGCTAACACACACTTTCTCTCCTGAAACCTTTCCAGTTAGGCCAGCAGAACTCAGAGCAGCAGCCAGTCGGGTGCCGTGTGTGCTCTGATTCTTGAAGCCCAGGAGCCCAGAGTCTGGGCCTGTCAGACACTGGAGACTGTGGCCCCCAGTCACTGGGAATGTTCCCTGTTTCGTTCTGTGAAAGGAGGCTGTTTGGCGGTTGTCGTGGTGTCTTAAGAGTCACTGATCGGTAAGCAGAGGGAAACCCAGAGCTGGGGCCCCACCGTCACAGGCAGAGATGGGACCCGCCTGGCTTCCCTTCCACTGGAAGACATCGTCTGTCGTTCTGGCTAAGCTGGGGGACATGTCTGTCCCTAATGGCTCAGGCAGGATCTTCTGTGTCAGTCGCTCCTGCGTGGTCACTGGTGCCATCAAGATGGTTCTGACTCCTCGGGGCCCCTGTGCGACACGGCAGAGCCCTCCTCACTTCCGCATGTCCCCAGCCCTGTCCCAGCTGCCCGTCAGTCCACCTCGCTGAGTGATCGCCTCTTTAGTTGCCCCTTGACTTTACCAAGTGGGTGTCCTCCTCCAGGGACTGGCCCCTCGAGGAAATGTCTCGAGGTTCCCTGCCCTTCAGAGGACATTCTGGCTGGACTTTCCCGGATGAGCTGCGTCCCCGGCAGCCTGCGTTCAGGGTGTCAGCAGCACCACAGGTCTCCCCTCCCGCGTACAAACTGCATGGAAAGCCCTGGCTTGGGTGTGGTGCACCTTTGTCCCATCTTGATGTCTGCTGTTGCCACTCAGTGTCCACTTCTGCCCGATGGAGTCCAGCATTTGATCTCTTGGTGCTGGTTTTCACGGGGATTGGTTGTGGACGCTCCCTGATGGCTTCTCTTGAGGTGCTGGTGTTCTCAGCTCGGATGAGGTGGGTGGGTAATAAATTATGGAGCTCTCCGCATAATCCTGAGGGTAACCCTGGAGCTGCTGGGTGGGTGGGGGGTGAGGCCAGTGGCCTGAGGCTGCACAGACCACACTGGCCCCTCCCCAGGCAGCGGTGTGCTGGAGCGTTCTCATTGCGGTTTAGTGAGCTGACTGTGGTCACACACATGACTCGCAGGTGCAGCTCCCCTGTCCCCGTTCTGAAGAAGGAAGGGGGAGCCCCTGCCCCAGGGTGGGGTGGCCCATCTTCCAGAGGCCAGGGCACTTCTAGGTGGGCCTGCGTGAGGCCAGGCCTGGCCAGCTCAAACAGTGGCCTCCTGGAAGCACTCTGAGACCCCCTTGAAATGGCAGGACCCTGACTGTGAGGTGTGCCCACACTCGGGGGTCCTGCGTGCACCAGGCCACCTGCTGGGGAGCCTGCAGGGGAGGCCGCTGGGTGAGCACATCTGACTGCAGAGCGTCGCTCACCAGATCCATCCTGCGCCTCCAGTCTTGGCCGCCCAGACGAGCCACATGTCACGCTCCCCTGTCTGACTGCTCTAATCAATCAGTCCAGTGCAGGGCGAGGCTCACACCCTCCAGCAGAAACAGTGCCAGTGTCTGTGACACAGGGGGTGGCGAGGGGCTGGCAGGTGATGTCTGAGGTTTGCCAGAATGCTGTGACATGGAAGGGACACCACAGAGCAGTGAGGGGCTGAGAGGTGACGTCCAAGGTTTACCAGAGCAGTGGCGGGGTGGGGGCGGAAGGTGCCCGGCCTCTCAGCAGGACGGTTCTCTGCCTGTGTGGGGACATGCGGTGGAAGCTTTCTGGAAGACGTTAGGCCAGCGCCTCCTGTAGGGAACTGGTGGTCCAGTCCATGGGGAGTCATGTGACCAGGCCAGAGGCAGCGCCTCCCATGCCTCTTACAGCCTTGAAAACGTGCTGTAGGCTCCCTGACGACAGGGTCCTGCCCTGGCAGCCTGAGGGACAGCCCCCCCCCCGAAGCCGTCGCAGTCCAGTCGCGGGGTGGCCATGCTCCCACACGAGCGACCCTCGGCCTCTGGTTCTTCAGTGATTGTCATGGGAAGTCAATGAGTGTGTCGTCCTGACTAGGCAGTGACGCGTTTGTGCTGGGCCTACCAGGGCCTGTGGGACAGCGCTGCCCACCTGCATGTCCAGTCCTGGCTCCACAGGCAGCGCCTTCCCCGTTGTCGGCCTTGCTGCTGCCGGGCAGGGGGGCCCTGTGTCAACAGAGTGAGGAAACGGGCCCACCACACCGATCCCGCCACAGAGTCCACTCGAGACACACGTGTCCACGTAACCCTGTCAGAGCCCCTCATCACCTCAAAGCATTTGTTACTTGATTTCAGGCTGCTTCTTGTTCCTGAAAACATCAACAAAAATTCAAAGCAGAAAGTGGTCCAGTCATAGTGGTTAAAGCTGTTTTAGGTCATACACTCTGCCCTCCAGAGCTACATGCTTCCAGCATTTTGCATATTCTTCTAGGTTTTTTTCCCTCTAAGCAAAGATGAAAAAATAGTTAATACTGTGGTAGTATGCACACAGCTTTTGGCATCCTTTTCAAAGCTTTGATGTTTCCTAGCTGACACATACAGCTCCGTACCATCTTTCAGCTGCCACGTGGCTGAGCAGGGCTGCACAGACCCCCAGTGTCCCCCAGCCCCCCGACTCCAGAAACTTGCCTCCCACAGCACAGTTCCTGGTGGCAGTGCTGACACAGAAAGTCCCTTGCAAAACGCCGGCCTGAGGGTGCAGCGAGCTTGGCCTCCCAGGGAGCCGGGGCTTGGGGGGGGCAGGCAAGAGCCAGATGGGGTCATAACTTATTCATGACGAGCATTGAAATAGCTCCCTTATAACTAATTCACAGGCACCACGTGAGGACAGGCATGTGAACGCCCTCCAGTGTGAAATGACTCCCCCGCTCCACGGCCTCTGTGCAGAACAGGCAGCCTTTGGTGGCCTGAGGACAGAGAAGAGCGTGTGTGGAAAATCTGTGCCGTCTCCCTGAAGCAGGGCTGAGGGAGACTAGGTCTCCCCGCATGACAGAGTGACATGGGGTCACCCAGAGCGCACACCCAGCAGTGCTCATCAGGGGAGCCCATCTCAGACCTCGGTGACAGCATTCCCAAGCCCAGGCATCTTTACACAAACCCACTGCTCACCTCTCTCCACAGAGCAGCAGGGTTTGAACCCCTGACCTTTCAGTTAGCAGACCTGTGCTTAGTCCTCCAAGGCCACTGTTGCTTCCTCCACACCTGAAGCTCAGGTCATTTCCTGTGGGGGGAGGTGCAGGGGGTGCTGGGGGCTGCACCTCCGATCACTCTGTACCTGGGGCAGCCCAGAGGTGAAGGGGTCACCTGGAGTGTTCCACCAGCTCTGGCTGGGACAGGGAAGGTGTCCCTCCACCGGGGGTTGAGTGTATGCGTGGGTCCGTCCTCGCACGTCTGTGTGGTGATTAGGTACCGTGGACTTGATTCTGACAGTGACCGGGCACAGAGTCTTCAATTGCTCAGGTGGCTTCTTCCAGAAGTCATATGACCTCACCCCATTTCCCAAATCATGGTGAGGGTGGAGACTGGTCTGACGGTGGGCTCTGGAGAGGAGGCAGCCACCTGCGAGCTCGACCCCACATGATGCTTTCTGGATGTTCCCGGGCAGAGGTGGCCCCTCCCAGTGCCCAGCCGTGGTGCCCAGCCCTGCAGTTTGCCCGCGGGCTCATGGTGCTGGGCACGGGCATCCACTCACCAGCCAGGGTTCACCTGGGCCAGCGGGCTTGGATCAGCAGTTTGGGTGGCATTTGGTGGTCAGGGGGTGCCCCAGATGTGGAATGGGGGATCCTGGGGCTTAGACTTGTGTCCCCTGGCTCGATGACCTGATTCCTCAGTGACCTGTGTGCTTTGCACGGCTGGTAAGTCACTGAGGTGCGAGGCCAGGATTTGCCCCCACCCCACCCTCCCAGTGCAGCCTGGAATGAGAAGTGGACGCTTGGAGGACACTGGACCCTTGGGCTCTGTCACGGACAGAGGCTGCACAGAGCCTCTACTCAGGACTGTGCCCTTGTGTGTGACCAGGTCTGCGTTCCCTGCAGGTCACCTAGATGTCAGCATGGCAGCCACAAACCTAGAGAACCAGCTGCATAGCGCACAGAAGAACCTGCTGTTCTTGCAGAGGGAGCATGCCAGCACACTCCAGGGGCTGCACGCCGAGGTCCGGCGGCTCCAGCAGCACTGCACAGGTACGGGGCAGGGACTGGGGTGCGGGGGGCACAGGGTGCCCGGGATGCAGGGAGCATGGGGAGCAGGGAGCGTGGGGCACAGGGTGCCCTGCCCGGGACGCAGGGAGCGTGGGGCACAGGGTGCCCGGGACGCAGGGAGCGTGGGGCACAGGGTGCCCGGGACGCAGGGAGCGTGGGGCACACAGTGCAAGGAGCGTGGCAGTGTGCCCCGAGGGCTGCACACTGAAGTCTTGCAGCTGCAGCAACACTGCACAGATACAGGGCGGGGCCCAGGGAGCATGGGGTACAGGGCATGGGAAGGGGCCGTCACCCCTCAGGAGGACCCAGCCTGGCTCCTCAAGGAGGCCTGATGTGGGAGGGGCTGGTCTCCATCCCTCTCTGACCAGCGGAGCCCTGTCATCAGGGCAGGCCCAATGCTAGGGGCAGTTTCCCGACATCCTGCATGTTCCATTCAGTGCACGCTGGTTAACTGAGGACACATGTGGAAGCCACGACCAATACAGCGTGTGTGGGGCACAGAGCAACCTGCTCCCCGCTTGCAGGTCAGGAAGAGCAGGGTCCACTGAACCTCATCGGTGTCTGTCACTGGCGTCTGCCACCGATGATCTCCACAGTCCTACCCACGCCCACCTCCAGGGCTACTTGAAGCCTTACTGTTCCGGCAGGACTAGGCTGATGACGAGAAGAGCATCTTAGAGCTTACGAACATCGTGAATAACCTGTAACCCACCAACACTGACGTGTCTCATTTGCTTTTCAGACCTAACCTATGAGCTGACACTCAAAAGTTCTGAACAGACAGGTAAGCCCCCCCCCCCCTTAGCCATGGTGCGGCTTCCCTTGCCGGGTGTGCTGGGTCCACTAAGTCCACAAGCTCATATGGAAGAAAATGCACTTGCTAACACACAGTTGGGGTGGAGCTGAGAAAAAAAGAAGGGCGGACAGACGTGGGTTCTGACACGATGGCTCATAACATTAATTGTGCAGTTGCTGTGTGCTGTCCAGTCAAAACCACCTGACAGCTGGCCCTCCAGTGGGTTTTCAGAGGCAGTAAATCGCACAGGAGGAGACTGCCCATCCTTTTCCCGTGGATTCCAACCACTCGCCTTTGGAATTGCAGCACAGCTGCTGGGCCACCAGAGCTCCCACCATGTGCAGTAGTAACGAGATGAGAAAGCTTCAACTGTCACAGCAGTGACTGAACAGGGACACTTGCTGAGGGAGAAATGTGCCACATAGACCCACGGGTGGCCCTCAGCTCCTTACAGATGCGCTGTCTGCAGCACACAGTACAGCGAGGTGCTGCAGAGCAGGGCAGGGCAGGCTGGCCTGTGTGAACTGCAGTCAGGAATGCCTCCTGCGTGTCCTGCACACGGGCTTTTCCAACAGCACATTCAGGCCGGCATCTCCACTGGCTCCCCTCGGCTTGTGACCAAGTGGTGGGCGCCTCCAGCATCTGAATCGAGTTCCCATCCTCTCAGGAGCCAGGACAGTGGTTGCTCATGTATAGAGGGCACCAGGGTCGTACAGGCCAGCCCAGAGCTCTGGGCCAGGAGGCCTGCAGGGCACAGCAACCGAGTCCCCACGCCAACAGACCAGGAGCTGTCTGGCGGTTTGGAGTTGATAAAGCAGTGAGGAGTCACTTTTAAATGGAAGAGGACACTTGATGGGGGGCCCAGGATGACACAAGTGGACCAGAAGGGAAGGAGGGGGCCAAGAGGGCCAAGAGGGGGCCAGGCTACTGGCCGCAGTAGCCCGACCACCGTGAAGGGAGGCACCTGGCCTTCTGGTGCCCAGTGTTTATAAGTCGTGTCAACACTTATAAAGGCCAGGAGCAGGTGGGGCCTGTGGACCGTGGCCTGGGGGGCCTGCTCGCTGCCCTAACACCTGAAGGGGTGAGGAGGCCTTGACTCGACTGCAGCGTGTGCGCTGGAGACTGAGGAAATGCAGAGTCTCCGAGCCCACAGGGTCTCCCTTCTTTCAGTGACTGAGAGAGGAAGGGGCCTGGCGTCTTCCCCATTGTGGGGACGGCGTGCACAGAGCTGACTCCGCCTCCGGAACGGGCCTTCCCGCCCCACAGCCTGCCTGGCGTGGCCTCCGGGCCCACCGCCTCTAACCGCCCGCCCCTCGGCTTGGTGTTGCAGGGGATGGAGCGTCCCGAAGCAGCGAGCTGCGGCAGAGGTGTGACGAGCTGGAGGCCCAGCTCCGGGCGCAGGAGGAGGAGAACCGCGAGCTGCTGGCCGAGCTGGAGCAGAAGAACGCCATGATCCTGGTGCTGGAGAACACGGTCAAGGAGCGCGAGCGCAAGTACCTGGACGAGCTCAAGGTCAAGAGCCACAAGCTGAGCCTGCTCTCGGCCGAGCTGGAGCAGCGGGCGGGCACCGTGGCCTACCTGACGGCCCAGCTGCACGCCGCGCGCAAGAAGCTGCTGCAGGGCGCCGGCCCCGAGGCCAGCCCGGCGGGCAGCCCGTCCGCGCAGCGGCCGCTCGCCAGCTACAAGCCCGCGCCGCCCAAGGACAAGCTGCCCGACACGCCGCGCCGCCGCATGAAGAAGAGCCTGTCGGCGCCGCTGCACCCCGAGTTCGAGGAGGTCTACAGGTTCGGGGCCGACGGTCGCAAACTGCTCCTGCGGGAGCCGCTGGACGCCATGCCCGACCCCACCCCGTTCCTGCTGGCCCGGGAGTCGGCCGAGGTCCACCTGGTCAAGGAGCGGCCCCTGGTCATCCCGCCCATCGCCTCCGACCGCGGCGGCGGGGGCGCGGCCAGCGAGCAGCCCAGCCCGGCGCGTGACAGGAAGGCGCACGTGGGGGTGGCGCACCGCATCCAGCACGCGGCGCCCCCGCCGCCGGCCGAGGTGGAGACGCTGGCGGTGGACCAGGTGAACGGGGCCGAGGCCGCGCGCAAGCACTCAGGCACGGACAGAACTGTGTGACCCGCGCGGCTCGCAGTGCGCCCCGCCGTGCGCCCCACCTGCATGCCCTCCAGAGCGCCCCACGCCGCCGCGCTGCCTGCCCAGCCGCTTGCTTCTAGCGCCTTCGTGTAGCCGAGCGCTTGTGGACGGGGCGCGGCCACGCTCACCCCCACTCGCTCGTGGCCAGGCGGGAGCCCCCGACCCTCCCAGGCCTGTGGGGCGCCCCCCACCTGTCCCCCGCGCGTCCCCGCACCGACAGCGGCTGTGTCTCAGGGGCTCAATAAGACAGTTACTCTCCACACCCGAGGAGTGTCCATATCTGTGTGTGTTTTCTCCCAGGTTCTAGAGCCCAACAAACTTTATTTTCTCAACCCGCCTTCTTTCTGCCGTGTGTCTTTTATTAACCCCGGAACGGGAGCAGGTGGGGCCCAGAGCGAGGGGCCGGGGATCGCTTACCGAGCTCCGGGCGCAGGCGGGGCGCCGTCCTCCCTCTCTGTCCTCTGAACACCCCGAAGTGGATAGCTCCGCTTTCGCACCACCTGACCCCCCACAACCTCAGCAGCCCCTGGAGGTAAGCAGAGTTCTGGAAGGGGGTGTGGCTCCTCCACGCTTCCAGCCAGTCCGGGGCGGGGGGTGGGCCTCAGCTCGGCCCCGCCCCCAATAGGCAGGTGTCTGCACACCTGAGCCCAGGGAGGTCCCCACCCTTAGGGCCCTCAGCTGAGCTCAACTTCGTGCGGAAAGAATGCAGACTAGTCTCATAACCTTCTTAGTGTTTACTCGGGGATACACAGGACCCCAAGAGGAAAAACAGGCTTTAACAAAAAATAACAACCATTCATGCCAACTTGAAGGAGAAGAGGGGGAAACTGCAGACTACACGCTCCTCCTGTCTACACACACGTCCACATACTCTGAGACCCCCCACTGTGATGACAGACCCCGTCCACAGCCAGCCATGGCCGAGCCCCGGCCCAGTCTTCTAGTCAGAATTGAGGGTGAGGCAGGGTCCCCATGGTCAGCCTTGGCCAATCAATCCCCAATGGCCAGTCTTGGCCGAGCCCAGGCCCAGTCTTCTAGTCAGAATTGAGGGTGAGGCAGACGCCCTGCAGCACCCAGTGGGAGATGTGCCGAGTGGTGAAGAGGTCGGCCTCGAACACCAAGCCCACGCCCATGGCGTTCCTCCTCATGGAGGTGGTGTAGACAGGGGTCCGAAAGGTGTTCTGTGGAGGGAAAGCACCCATAGCAATGGGCCCAGGCTCACCCCCACTGGGGAGGTAGGGGGTCCCACCGTGGTGGTTGGCTGGGGCCCTTGGCCAGGGTCCCTCAGAGTCCCCCATCCTGCCTCAAGCCTTCCCCTACAATCCCTAAGAAGGGAGCCCCGCCTGGCTCGAACGTTGAGTCTCGAACATTCTGGAACGGCCCATTCACAGACACACACTCCGAGGTGTCTTGCTGGTGAGGGTCCCGAGTTTTGCCACTACCCTAAAGTCCCCTTGGACCGTGAGTGGCCTGGGTGGGAAGACGGATCTCTCTGAAAGCACCTCAGCTGGACCAGTCGGGAGCCAGGGAGGGGTGTGTGGGCAGACCTGCCCCTCACCTGCAGCTTGAGGCGTTGGGCTTCGATGGGGATGATCTTGAGAATGGGCAGGTCGACCACCAGCACCTTGGGTTTGCTCTTGACCAGACAGCCCCTCTCTATATCCCAGTCGGCACCTTCCAGATACAGGCCTGAGGCGAAGCAGCCTGGGGACACCAGGAGGGGCCCAGAGGCCCCCAGATTTGCTCATCTGACACCCAGTTCCCCTCTCTTCCCCAGAGCAGAGGGCCTGGCCAACCCCAGCCTGGGGGCCTGACAACCCGTGTGTCCCCCATGGCCGTCGCAGCATGGACACTGGTGCACCTTCGCTGGCTGGCCGATCGAGGCTGACAGCCACAGACTGTAGGCCCTCAGGTTGTGAGCTGAGGGGGCAGTAGGCTTAGAGTGGGCCTCATTGCAGCCCCAAGTGTCATCAGGCAGAGGGACCAGAGCAAAGGAGCATAAGCTGGCGTCTCAGGGAAGTAGGGCAGACACGTGGACAGACGCAGGGAACCGGCAGTCCAGGCAGTGACCAGCACTCTGAGGCTGGACGCCTGTGGCTGGGACCCAGAGGCCATGCCACCGCCTCAGCCACCTCTGGGGGGACCCTGAGGGCTACACCCGGACACTCGCTCTGAGGCACAGCTGTGTGCCCGCCCACTCATGTTCTAGCTCAGAGCCCGTGTCCGGGGGACTTGAAGTGACAGCATACTGGACCCACAAGTTTAGTCTACGTCCCTCAGACTCACAAGAAGCCGCCTGGGCAGCTAATTCCTTCACAGAGCTAACAGTGACCTAGAATCCACACACACACACACATACACTTGGGGTCCAGGGGTCCCCTGGCATGAACCCCAGGTCTCTAATCCTATAGGTCCCCTACAGACAGGACAGGGTTAGCAGATCCTGCCATCTATCTGGGGTGCCCTGTGCTCACCCCCTGAACAGAAGGGCCACATACCTTGCCCTGCCCGCTCATTGACTTCCTCCGCATCCTGGAACTTGGTCACCTGTGTGAACAGCGTGGAGTGGTCCAGCGGCCAGCCGTTCTTCCGGCAGGTGGCCTGCACCAGCGCCGTGAGGTACGACTCTGGGATGTGCAGCCCCGAGAGCCACATCACGTTGGGCTCACCGTCCGTGACCTGCGGAGGGGAGACGGCTTGTGGCAGGGGGCGCCAAGAGGCCTGGGCAGTGGGGGGACGCAGTGCATCGTGGGAGGCGGGCTCTGCCTTGCAGAGGGACAGTGGCAGCAGGGAAACCTGCAGCTGCTCAGGGAACCAACCAACCAGCTCACACGATTCTCGAGGCAGCAAAGTTGTGGATGCTTCTCAGAATCCCTAAGAGTACTAGTTCAAACCGCAAATGGGTTTTTTCATAACCTTTCAGTGGGGAATAGGAAATCCCAGAAAGCATGAACCAAAAAACCAACATGTTGGCAACAAAGCTGAAAACTTTTGTACAGAAACAAAACATGCCATAAAGTCGTTGGATCTGTGACAAGCGGGAGTGTCACGTGCAAGTCTGGCAGACAAAGGGCCCGTTTCCCTGTTCTACAGAAGCTCCTAAAAATCAGGGAAGGAAAAACAAAGACAGGCACAAAACAGGAAAAGACAATTCACAGAGAATCATAAAATGCCTCTCATGACACAAACCAGTCAGCCTCCCCAGAATTAAGACGTAGTCACAGAAAATATGTGCTGAACTGTTGAATAAATAGCCAAATCATCAGGGTACACAGTGTTGGAGAACCCCAGAAAAATCAACCTGTTGCCCTAGAAGTCGATTCTCACTCAGGGCGGGAGGAGGCTGCCCATCTTATTTTCACAGAGCAGCTGGTGGATTTGAACCTCTGACCCTTTGGTTTGTAGCCCAACACATCATGCACCTTGCCACCAGGACTCCCTCAGTGCTGCAGTGAGCTGAGGAAGTAGGAACTCTCACACATCGTAGATTCAACTTCTCCACCAAGAGCGACCTGAATTTAAAACACTCATCCTTGAATACAGCCCTTGTCATTCGAGGGACGTATCCAGGGGACCCTGAGGAAGGGACAGTAGGGTGCCCCCTGCCCTGTGACCCTTTGTGAGCCTTACAACCAGCTACACAGACCTGCCTTCTTAGTGGGGACCAGTGTCCTCTCCTCTAAGTGGAGTCTTGACTCCGAACACCCCCACAGAGCAGCTGAGGGTCGGTCAGCACTCCCTGCACCCTGGCCCTCAGCACACATCAGTGCTTCCAGGAACTGCTGGGGTATGCCCGTTACACGGCACCCGGTCAGCACCTTTTCTATACTTGCTCCTTTGGGCAGGAAGCGTGCAGGCGTCCGCTCCTGAACATGACCTTGTCCTCTCCTCTATGTGGGCTGGGCTCCATCCCTGCCTGTGGGTGGAGTGGATCCCCACCCCTGAGACCCAGTCCCTCCCCTGCACTGGCCAGCGAGTGTCAGCGGGTGTCATTTCTTTGCTCTTTTCGAGGCCCAGGGCATGGTCAAGACTTCTCGCTGACACACAAGACAGTCAGTTCTGTGGTCTTCCTTACCCACAGTCCCGCTTTCACACACACCTGACATCAGACACACACCTGATGGCAGGGCTCAGTCTCTAACATCCTTGTCGTGAGAGCTCTAAGCACGTCGTTCACAGCAGACCTGCCCAGCGCAACACACCATGATTTTCCTGACTATGTGTGGGTCCAAGGAAAACAACGTGGTTGGCACTGTCACGTTGTTGAAATATGTAACCCTGAAGAGCCCAGAGAAGGAGTCCCACCTCTGTGTGCTGAGAGCAGGGGCCCGGAAATACTCCTTGGTGCAGCGTGGAGTGTACAACATGCTGCAGAGTCAGCACACACCAGATGTATCAGTGCTTACGAAGCTGTTGTTGCTGTTGTTGTTGTTGTGTACCATCGAGGGAGCACTGCCTCACAGCTGACCCACCAGCCAGTTTTCAGAGGCGGGAAATCCCATGGGAGGAACCCATCCATCTTTCTCCCACAGAGCGGCTGGCGGATTCCAACAGCACCCCTTTGGGATTGCAGCACACACACACCCCCACACCCACCCCCCACACACAAATAAAAGAAAGGGCCTTGAAAAATTAAACATCCCACTGCCAACTGAGTGGATTCCTTCTCCCAGTGACCCTGCAGACGGCGAAGAGTTACCCGGCTGATGCCCACGGCTGTAACTCTTTGCACAGCCGGGGGGCTGCGGCGTCCTCCTGCATAGTGGCTAGCAGCGCCAAAGGATCAACTTTTGATTAGCGGCCCAAAGCCACCTCATTTCTAGAACACCCAATGGACTGTGGATGGAGGTGACGGTTGGCCGAAGGACCAGGGGTGGGAGGTAACAGTGGTGAGAGTGCAGGCTGCCCCTCAAGCCCTGCAAGCTCACCGGAGCCCTTACATACCAATGAGGTGTACCCCCTTCAAGCCTCCCAACCTCGCTGGTGCCCTCCCATGACCACGAAGTGTACCTCTTCAAGCTCCCCAAGCTTGCTGGCACCCTCACGTACCCACGAGGTGTACCCCCTTAAGCCCCCCAAACTCATCAGAGCTCTCATGTACCCACGAGGTGTACTCCCTTGAGCCCCCCAAGCTCACTGGAGCACTCACGTACCCACAATGTGTACCCCCTTGAGCCCCTCAAGCTCACTGGTACCCTCATGTACCCATGAGGTGTACCCCCTCGAGCCCCCCAAGCTTACTGGTGCACTCATGTACCCACGAGGTGTACCCCCTCGAGCCCCCCAAGCTCACCGGCGTCCTCACTTACCCACGAGGTGTACGCCCTTGAGCTACCCCAGGCCCGCTGGCGCCCTCACGTACCCACGAGGTGTACTGGGTGAACCGGCGCAGGAAGTACACCATCCAGTTCCCCAGGGTCTTCAGGGTGTCCGGCGCCAGCTTTCTCCAGATATTCGGGATTTGCCCGATGAAAAGAGACTTGGCCACATCATCTAACTCGTTGCTCATTCCGACTTCTCCAGCCAGGGCCTGTGGACAGACAGGTCAGGTTTAGAGATAGGTCAGGGGAGCCTGTCCCGCACAGCGTGCCCTGTCCCTGGCTCCCTCAGGCCCCCCCGCCCCTGGTGCCCTCGCTCGCCGTCGCCCGCCCTGCTTACCCTCTGGAGCTCGGCCAGGGACTTGGACATGCGGACGATGAGCTTGTTGAAGCGCTCCAGCTCCTGCAGCAGCACCACTGACGTGGGAGAGATGGCTGTGCCCAGGTGCTTCCTGATCTGGTCCAGATTAAAGACCTTGGGCATCTTGTGTTCGATGTCCATGGCCACCTGGCCGATGTAGTCGTCGCGGCTGATGCCGCTGCTGGATTCCCCTGAAACCGGGACGCTCTTCAGAGAAAGCGTGGCCTCTGGTCAGAGGGTGAGGGCGTGGGGAGCCCGCTGGCTCTTAGTAAAGGGGGGCCAGGTGGGAGCAGGCTGGGACCCACACATCAGGACCTGGAGCTCACACACAAGGCCCTGGCCCAACGAGCAGAGGCTGGTGGCAGGGGCTTTACCTGTCTGAGGCTGCAGCTCCAGCAGGTGCGTCCACAGGTCACGAGCCGCCTGCGTATAGTAGCCAATCTCGGCGTTGGGATGCAGCCCGAACACCTCAGGCGTGTTGGCCAGGGGCAGCGCCTCAATGGCCTCTAGTCAGAGGACACAGTGAAGTCCCACCGTCAGCCACCCTGCACTTCTGAGGCCAGGGCCCCCAAGTCCCCACATGTGCTACTGGGTGATAATGTTTTAAACAAAAATTCCAAGCCCCCCTCCAAATCCACATTTCTCGTATCTGAGTGTGGTGTCCTGAGCATCCCACGGCCACTCTGCCTTCAAGGGGGATCCAGGGAATTTCCCATCATTCCAGGAGGAGAGGCGAGGAGACACCTTTTAACTTACATGTGAAAAGCCACGCTGAGTTGGCCCTGAGTCCAGCAGGGAGGGCTCAGCCAACCACAGCCAACAAAACCACGGGATGCCCGCTCTCGCTCAGAACTGCTCATAGCTTTCAAGCCCCGAGCAAGCTCACCTACGAAACTATCCTTCACATTGCCCGGCGGGATCTTATAGTCGACTTCTTTGCTGTGGAAGAAGTGGAATGGCTGGAAAGTATCAAAAATGAAGTCCCCCAGGTACTCGTCCATGTAGACGGTCAGGATGCGCCGGTCGAAGCTGTCGATGGCCCGTCCTCCATACATGACCTGAAATAGTGACCGATGGTGAGGTGTGGCCAGGAGCACCTGGGGGACCAGCTGGCAGGCCCTCCCCAACCAGGCCCCCAGCCAGCCTGGCCACAATGCGGGATGTGAGCTCCGGGCCCGATGCGTCCAAACAGGCTTGTCCAGTCACACTGCTGAGCTCTGGAGGACAGCGCCCAGTGGGACAGGCGACCTGCAGGATGTGCTGGGAACCAGTGTGTGATCTACACAGCCCCCAAATACTAGAATAAGGGCCACTCTGAGCTTGCTGATGCTACTGTCTGAGCAACGTGCAGGCCCTGGGGGATGCCCGGGTGAAGGGTCCTCCCTGGGTGGGCCTTGGTGATGCTGACCCGGACGAGGCACTGCTGGCGTGCCTGAGGGGCATACTGCCGGCCACGGGGGGGCGGGGGGGTGGGGGTGGCGATATTCAGGGACATACTGCCGGCCACAGGGTGAAGGGGGATTCAGAGATATACTTCTGGCCACGGGGGGTTCAGGGACATACTGCTGGCCGCAGGGGGTTCCACACCAGGAGCTCACACAGAGAAAGAGTAACTAGGGGGTCAGGAGATGTGTTGCTGGGGACCCCAAGGGGCCCTACAGCTGCTGTGGACAGGAGCAAGATGGGGTTCCTGGAGGGCCCCACAGCACATGGAAAGGGTGAGCCCACCTCCAGCCCCCAGGAGGCCGCCCACCTCTCCAATTAGGTACTTGAGGCTGCCCCATGGGATCCTAGGGTCGTTCTGCTGAAAGGCTTTGGTCAAGTATGTGTTCAGGATCTCCATGCAGACCTGTATGGAGGGGGAGGAGGCCTGGTCAGACCACATAGGCAAGACACCTGCATCCTGGCTCCCCTGTCACAGTGACCTGCACTCAGGTGCAGCTGCAGTGTGGGGGAAAGGGCAGGCCTGAAACAGGGCAGATGACATAGCAGGCCCCCCCACCATGGAGGAAAGGAGGGGGGAGGAGAGAGAAGAGAGGAGGAAGGACAGGAGGAGGGAGGGGGAGGAGGAAGGAGGGAGGAGAGAAGGAAAGAAGGGAAGAGGGAGGGGAGGAGGGAGGAGGGAGGAGGTGTAGGGGAAGAAGGAGGAGGAGAGGAGGGGAGGAAGGGAGGAGGGAAGAGGGGAGGAAGGGAGGAGGGGGAGGAGGTAAGAGAGGGTGGGAGGAGGGAAGGAGGGGAGAAAGGAGGAGAGGAGGAGGGTTGGGAGGAGAAGGGGAGGAAGGGAGGAGAGAGAGGGAAGGGAGAAGGGAAGGGAGGAGAAGGGGAGTAGGGAAGGAGGGGAGGAATGGAAGAAGAGAGGGCTGAGGAGGTGAAAAGGGGAGGCGGGAGGAGGGGAGATGAGAGAGGGAGAGGAGGAAGGAGGGAGGAGGGCAGGGAAGGAGGGGAGGACTGAGGCAAGGCAGCTAACACAGGACCACCACACCACCCCCTCAAGGAGAAGAGACCTGGGCAGCAGCAACACGCTCTAACCTGGAAGCCACACTCGCTCTAACCTGGAAGTCTGACTCATTGAAGTCATAGTACACGTTCCAGCCAATCTTCCCGAACTTTCTTCTCTCCTGCACCACTGCGTGGAAAAAGGCCAGCACGTAGACCAGGGGCTTGAAGGCGGGGTGTGGGCACTGGTCTAGCATCTCCGGAGAGATCTTGAAGTAAGTTGCTCGCATGTTGAGTTTCAGCCCATTGGGCGGCTCTGTGACCACCTGTCCGGAGGGAGGGGAGCAAAGCTTTGCCTTAAGCACATCGTTGAAGAGCGTGGATGTGGGGACTTTCTGTCTACCTCAGTCCTTCCCATCCCCTGACCGGCAACTCCTGCTGGGGGTGCAGATGGGGAAGGCTCAGCCCTAGCTCAATGCCTGCTTGTCAAGTGAGTCTGTAAATTTCTGACCCTTGGGGTCCTCGGTTACAAATGAGTGTAGCAAAGTCTTCCCTCTCACTGAGTGATGAAAAATCTTTTCCAAAAAGAATTCCCCGGAGAATAAATTAAGTGAGTCACACAATGTGCTCAAAACTGTCCACAGCTACTGGAGGGGTGCAGGCTATGGGCGGGCGTCTTAGTTCTCTGGGGCTTCGGTAACAGAAACCCCAAAAGGGAGCGACTTTAACAAGCAGCAGAGTATTCTCTCATGCTGTGGGAGGCTCAGAACCTGAACGCAGGGGCTCAACAACATCCACATCTACCTGGAAACTGGGAATGTGGCCTTCAGTGGACACAGGGGTCACTCCAGGTTAGGGTGGGCCCTCATTCCGTTAAAACACAGTCTCTGGACACAGAGGCAGAGCCACCAGGGAGGGGGGATGGGAGGAGGGAAGGTCATGTGACAATGAAGGCAGAGAATAGAGTGATGCATCTATCTACAAGCTGCAGAAACCCCGCCCACCCAGGCAGAAACCAGGCAGCAGGAGCAGCCCCTCAGCCTCTGGAGTCCCAATCCTTGACTCCAGCCTTGTGCCCTCCAGAAGTGGATGAGATGAACGTCCTTTTGCTTGAAGCCACCTAGTTTGTGGACATTTGTCAGAGCAGCCGCAGGAAATTCATGCAGGTACTCCAAGGCGTGAACGGTGCCCTAAATTCCCTTCTGAGCACGCACAGGCGTCTGGCAGCATGAGCCGTGGGGCTGTGGGTGTGGGGGCGCCCGCCTGAGCCCGCACCTTCAAGGACTTCTGCAGGATCCCGATGGGGAAGCCCTTGGTGGGGTCTGTGGTGAGCCACAGGCGGAAGTCGGGGTGCGGCTTGGTGATCCTCTCCAGCGACTTCTCCAAATCTTTGAGCCACTTGACCAGGAGATGGCAGTTCTGCAGCATCAGCCACTGGCCACGAGCCACGGCCGTCTCCAGCAGCTGCAGTGCCACCTGTACCCGTGACGGGGGGGCGGGGAGGGGGAGCGAGAGGGAGGGAAGGAGGGGGCAGCACCCCAAAGTCACAGAAACCCTGTACTCTCCTCAAGCCACCCCCCAAGCCTCAGGCCAGTGACCGCCCACCCGGAAGCAGCCACCGAGGCTGATGCTCCCAGGGCCCGTCAACCTCAGCTTGTCCATGACAGAGGCCAGAATCTCACCTTCTCCTGACCTTGACCCATGGCCAGGAACTTGAGGCGGTTCCCTCCAAAGCCAGATCGCTCGGCCAGCTTCATAAGGTCACTGGCAGGGTCGGAGCCCGGACTCAGGATGAAGACAATGGGTGAGTTTGGGGTGCTCTGCTCGAAGATGGCCTCAAAGCTGATCATGGGGGGCTGCACATATCTGGGGAGGAAGATGTGGCCAGCTCAGGGCCCATCCGGCGTGGCGCCCAGTCCTCTGAGGGCCATCCCCCCCCATAGAGTCAGCTTTCACACATCGCAGTCCGACCCAGTGGTCACTTCCTGAATGGACAATGAGGCCTCTCTGGGCCCCTGAGCCCAGCCCCGGATGTGTGTGCTTTCCAGGTGGACGGACCCTGGTCACAGACCACACTAGCCTATATCCGGGGAACCTCTTAAAACTAATTTTTTTTAATTTTATTATTTTTTTTGTGTGTACCGTCAAATCAGATCTGACAGGTACAGGAGGAGATTGTCCCTCCTTTTCCAGCAGAGCATCTGGGGGATTCAAACCGTGCACCTGAGATTGCAGTGCAGTTTCTTGCCACTAGGCCACCAGAGGTCGCCTTAAAACTAATTTTTAAAACATTCTCATTAATTTGTGTGTGTCATCAAATCAGATCTGTCTGGTACAGGAGGAAATCGTCCCTCCTTCTCCAGTACAGCATCTGGTGGATTCAAACTGTGTACCTCTGGGACTGCAGTGCAGCTTCTTGCCACTAGGCCACCAGAGCTCCCTAAAATTTTAACTAATTTTTTTTTTTAAAGAAAGCTTTTACATAAAAGATTTCTTGAACAATCTCAGGTTCCTCGTCCCTTTGGAATAATCAGAGGAAGCAGCCCCCAGGGTCTGGCCGCCTTTGTGGACAGGACTTTGCCTGGCCACTCTGTCACAGGGTGATGCCCAATAGGAGAGACACCCCAGCTTTCTGTCTGTTGTGTGCTCCACTGGGAGCACAGTGGCCACCAGGTGCTGGGGCGCCTGACGGCCCGACAGGTGGCCTCAGGCTGCACATGAGGACTTCACACGGAGAGGACAGACAGCCTCGCTCGGCCGTTCACGTGGTTACAGGTGCGCTAAGGTAACACACCGAGCACCTTTCACCTGCCTCTTCCCCTTCCCTTCATGTGGCTCCTGAGAAACCGCACGTGTGGGTCACACTGTGGGCTTTGCTTGCCGGGGGGGGGCAGGTCTAGAGTGGCTACCAGCCCCTGGAGACGGGTTTCAGGAGCTGGCCCACAACGGCCACCTGTGAACCCAGGGCGGGAGGCCCGCGTCCTCCGCATGGAGAGGGCCAGAAGAGCACAAAGCACTCACTTCTCGCCCATTGTCACGGTCACATAGTCTGTCACCGCCCGATATACCCGGTCAACGCGGAAACAGCGCAGAATAAGCAGCTTCTGGAAGGGGCTGATGTTGGCGTCATAATCCAGGGGGAAGGGGAACTGCTCCAGGGAATCCAGGTCGTACCACTGCGGAGCGCAAACAGTGATCTCTGTGGCATCAACTCCAAGTCCACCTCAAGGTCCCGGAGGCCACAACCAGGGGGTGGAAACCTGTACAAGGGTGGCGTTCAAGGCCACTTCTGGCTGGATCTATTAGGGTCAGTTATGGATTTCAGGAACACAGAACCTAACCTCAACACTGCCCACATCCAAGGCCACGACCCTAACCCCTGAGCTGCGGGGTCAGGTCCTGCTCACAGTGGCCCTGAGGGACACAGCAGAGCTGCCACACAGGGCTCTAGGATCACAGATCTTTACGAAGGTGACCGACGTGTTCTGTGCGTGTGAGGTCAATGCTTAGCGGGCACTTGGCATCTGAGTGCCTCCGTCACCACAAGCTCATCAAACAACATGGTGTGTGGTGGAGACTCAATAGGGATTTGTTTGGATGGATAGACAGATGGACAGAGAAATTAATGGGTAGGCAGAGGGAAGGGAGAAGAGTTGAATGGAAAGATGGATGGATGGAGAGAAGGAAGGACAGGTGGGTAGGTGGGTGGATGGATGGATGGATGGATGGATGGATGGATGGATGATAGATGGGTGGATGGATGATGAATGGATGGGTGGATGGATGGATGATGGATGATGGATGGGTAGATGGATGGATGGATGACGGATGGATGACGGATGGATGATGGATGGATGATGGATGGATGGATGATGGATGGATGGATGGATGGATGGATGGAAGGAAGGATGGATGGGTGGGTGGATGGTGGATGGATGGATGGATGATGGATGGATGGATGGATGG
>NW_006399898.1:3816693-3817287 GCF_000299155.1 Elephantulus edwardii
ATGATGGATGGATGGATGGATGGATGATGGGTGGATGGATGGATGGATGGATGATGGGTGGATGGATGGATGGATGGATGATGGATGGATGGATGAATGAATGGATGGATGGATGGATGGATGGGCGGATAGATGGATGGATGATGGATGGATGGATGGATGGATGGATGATGGATGGATGGATGGATGGATGGATGATGGATGATGGATGATGGATGATGGATGATGGATGATGGATGGATGATGGATGATGGATGATGGATGATGGATGGATGGATGGATGATGGATGGATGGATGGATGGATGGATGGATGATGGATGGATGGATGGCTGGATGGATGATGGATGATGGATGGATGATGGATGATGGATGATGGATGGATGGATGGATGATGGATGGATGGATGGATGGATGGTTGGATGATGGATGATGGATGGATGATGGATGGGTGGATGGGTGGATGGATGATGGATGGATGGATGGATAGATCGATGATGGATGATGGGTGATGGATGATGGGTGGGTGGATGGATGGATGGATGGATGATGGATGGATGGGTGGGTGGATGATGGATGGATGGATGGATGGATGG
>NW_006399898.1:3817554-3850272 GCF_000299155.1 Elephantulus edwardii
GGATGGATGGATGGATGATGGGTGGATGGATGGATGGATGGATGATGGGTGGATGGATGGATGGATGGATGATGGATGGATGGATGGATGGATGGATGAATGGATGGATGGATGGATGGATGAATGGATGGATGGATGGATGGATGGGTGGATAGATGGATGGATGATGGGTGGATGGATGGATGGATGGATGGATGATGGATGGATGGATGGATGGATGAATGGATGGATGATGGATGGATGGTGGATGGATGGATGGATGGATGGACAGACAGGTGAATGGATGAGTGGACGGATGGAGGACAGCTCTCACATAAAGCTAGCTGACCTATCCTAAGGGAGAGCTGTCTCCAGGGGATCCAAGATCCCGCGGAATGACTCCATGGCACCTTCTCCCTCCCGGGGTTAAGCCAGGGTTTGGGTCTAGAGCACACTGAGCTGTGGGGAGGGGCAGGGGGCCGCAGGACCCAGAGCCCACCTCCTTCCAGAGAGCCTGGTGAGACTCCACGTCCTGAGGAAGGTTCCCGAAGTGCTGGGAGAACATCTCTGACAGCAGGATTAGGTCCTCCCAGCCCTGGTCGGCCAGCCAGCTGCAGGGCTTCTTATGCTTGCTCTTCTCCAGGGAAATGTTGCCTGTTCCGAGAGGAGAGGCGGCGTCAAGGGCCCTGGTGGCAAACAGGCGCCCTCTGATGCTTCTCACTCCTGCTTTCCACAGAGAAGGCTGGACAGGAGACGGGGAGGGGATTTGTCCCTGTCGCTGCCAGTGGCTCCCACCAGGCCACCAGGACCAGCTTCCAATTCCAATCCTTGGGCAGAGGCTGCTTCCTTCACCACCACTTTTCAAACTGGAATTGAACTGAAAGCCGACAGCCGCCACCACCTGGTCAATCCTGCCTTGCTGTGACCCACGAGAGCAGTGCAGAGGGAGCCCCCGCAGGGTCTCAAAGTGGGGGGCTGTCACGGAAGCAGACCACCCCATCTTCCCACGGAGCGGAGCGGCTGGTGGGTTCAGACCGCTGACGTTCCCATTAGTAGCCAAGCGCTCAACCACCCACTGACTCTGGGAGGCCAAAGGTCAAGAAGAAACTGTGTGGACATTGTTGTAAGGGACAAACTGGTGCACAGCATGGGTCAGGGAGATGGGGCAATGGACACCAGGCCAAGGGTCACCTTTGAGAAAGAAGTTGAGTTCCTCCTGCGGCACACGCCCCTCCGCCTGCTCAATCTTGATGGTCATGTTGAAAGAGAAGAGCAGCTTGTGCTTCTCAAACAGCCCTGCCGGAAACGGGGAAGGGAAAAACGGAGATGTCAGGAGAGTCGGTGTCAAACTCAAGTTCACTGCTGTCAGGACAGACTCACAGCTGACCCTAAGCCTCCGTCAGGCTGCGGGGCTGGAGATCACCTGGGAGGAAACTGCTCCTCTCTCTCTGTGACTGTGACGTGGCCACCTTGGGCTGCGCGGTGCCACGCTGTGGACGATGGCGGTTCGAATCCACCTGCAAGGGAAGGACGGACAGTCCTGTCCCGTGTGACCCACAGCTTCAGGAAGCCCACCAGTGGGGCTGTGAGGAGTCGGCTGCCACCAGACAGCAGGGAGGAAACACATCACACACACCCCCTCCTGAAAGCCAAGAATCTACCCCTGAGACAAACACAGGACCCACTTTCCAAAAACCTCGACACTGACGAAGTTCCCAGAAATGTAACACGTGACCGGGGAAAGAAGGACTCGACGCACGGGCTGGACGCTGAACCCCAGACGGCGTCCCCGGGCACAGACGCGGCCCTGCTCCAGCCCGCGGGCCGCCTCACCCGTGCACCCGTAGTTATAGATGTTGAAGGTCAGCGTGTCCATGATGTTCCTCAGCCGCTTGACCAGGATGGAGTCAGGCAAGGACTTCTTGAGGGACAGCCCAAACACCTCGAGGAAGGCGGTCAGGGAGTACTGGTACATGGAGTTGACCAGGGCCATCTCGGACAGGACGAAGAAGAGCAGGGCGCCCCTCCTGGCCGCCGGCCGGTAGCCGTCGCGCAGCCGGTCGATGTCCAGGGCCGTCTTCTCGGCCAGCTTGAGCTTCTCCGACACCTGGAGAGAAGGGGCACGTCCTGGGAGACTGTCCTGCACCCCAGGGAGCCATGGTGTGGACACGGTGCGGGCTCGTGGGACCAGAGGGTCAGAAGGTGCGGGGGGGGGGCAGCCAGGAAGCCAGTGCATGGAGCTGGTGGGGACGGGGAGCTTGACCCCCGTGATGGGTTGGCCCTGCAGAAGCCCTGAGCCTGCAGTGTGTCTGTGACGTGGTGGGGGAAGTCTCGGCACATGCCAGCCATGACAGGTACGTGAGGGACTACTGAGCAGGGCTGGTCCCGGCCAGGTGGGATCCTTACAGGAGGAGGAGACGCAGAGGGAAGAGGCCACGGCATGACAGGTAGGTGTCATGTTAAGCCGAGGGTCACCGAGGGACAAGTGGAGCCAGCAGAAATGGGGAGAGACCAGAACAGGTCCTGCCCTACAGCCTTCACCCCGAATTCCAACTCCCAGCCGAGCCCCGTGAGGTGACAAACATCCGTGTAAGCCGCCTAGTTGGTGGTATTAGTTACAACAGCCCAGAGGACGAAGACAGCTCCTCTACAACCATGACCCATTTCCTAGAAAGTCCTGGTGGCTACTTGGAGACCTTCCCCACCCTTTTACCCCATAGAAGATAGGGCTTCACCCCAACCTAAGAGGGCAGCACGTGACCCCAGCCCAGCCACCCAGGCCACGGGGCCTGCTTTAAGGAGAGCATAAGACTTAAAACGTGACTGCGCAACAGTGAACAATTGGAAACCCAAGTTCTTCATAAACTTTCATTAAAATATCAATTAAAAAAAGGAAGTGTAAAAAAAAACCCCAGCTATAAAACAAACAAAAAAGACTTAAGTGACTGTCAAGATGGTCATTACTCTCACTTCATACTTGACCCTGAGAGGGAGAGGTCAGAGCCCTCCTGTGACTCTGAGGTGAGCGTGGGTCCATGGGGACGCTGAGAATAGGGCCAGCTCATAGGCCATCCCGCTCAGAGAAGGAGACAAGCCAAGCCCTGACCCCTCTGCTGGGTGGACACAGAGTCCCCGGCTCAGCTGTGGAAGTGGAATGCATGTCTCATGGATGCAATCAATGCCACCGAACTGTGTGCTCAAAATGGGTTAAGAGGGTAAACTTTATGCTATGTATACACCGTATTTTTGCAGATAGCATACCCACAGAAGCAACAGGCACACAGACATAATGTGAATAGAAAACTAACTTCAGTAGGAGGGTTGTGTGGTCTGCAAAAACACAGCATGCATGTTATTTGCATAAAAATCGTGGTATATCTGTTTCATTCTAATGAAAAAGGGGGTCTGCCTGTCTCCTGGGGACCCTGGGCTGCACATACTCATGCATTGGCTACCATGATGGGGCCCTCCGTCTCTGGGACCCAGCTCAGGAGGGTAGACGGAGGGCCACCCTTCCTCATGAACCAGTCTTCCCCTGCCCTCCCCGCTCAGTGACTGCTCAGTGAGCAGCACTGGGCTCCTGAGGACCGGTCAGCGGCTTTGTATGCGCTGCCAGCGCCCTGCAGACAAGAGCTCAATCACAGAACAGCATCGTGCCCCAACACCAAAGCTGGCAGGCCAGTGAGGGCAGACAGGCCGCAGGCCCATCCCTGCGTCTACCTCGGTGGCCTTGGCCTTGGTCTCCTCCAGCGTTTGCACCAGTTCCACGTTGTCCAGCATGTTCCCTGTGGAGGTGGCCAGCTCCCGGAGCAGGGAGTCCTCCAGGTCCTTGAGTAGGTTCTTGTTCTCGCTGGTCTCCTGGATGAGGTGCTCCCGCTGCTCCTCCAGCTCCCTCCTCTCGAAGGCCACCAGCACGCTCAGCAGCTGGTCCTCCAGGCCCTTCAGGGTCACTGCAAGCGGGCAGTGAGCGGGGCCTCAGCGCAGCGTCCCCACCACAGGCTGCAGGCGCCGGGACAGGGCAAGCCTAGCCGGCGTCTATGCCCGCATCCGAGGGGCACAAGCCTCGAAGCCCACCCAGGTCACCCGAAAGCCAGACCACCGGGGAGTGGGCAGCGAGGAGGGCCTGAGTACAGGGTCCCTGCCACAGGCAAACCTAGCATCTGAGGGGCACGAGCCTCGAGTAATGCCGGACAGCCCGGGAGCAGCAAGTGGAGAGGCAGCCCTGCCTCAAACATGACCCAGAATCCTCCATGCTGCTGGGTCCCCACTTCAAGCACACCCCAAACTAGTGAGCTGACTTAGGGAGCTGTGGGATAATTTTGCTTCATTCTGTGTCAGGGGGAAGCCGTTTGCTCCCCTTAACATTCACAGCCTCAGAGAGCTGAGGAAGGTCACCGTGAGCAGGGAGGACTCGACGGCACTGGGCTAGGGTGGGTTTCTCTGGCTCTCACAAGTCTGGGGCATGTAGAGACGGTGTTTGATTTCTGCTAGCAGTGAATGGAGAGTTGTTGTTGCGGTTGATCGCCGTGGAGTTGAGCGTGACTCAGAGCCAACTCTATGAACAGAAGACCTAATGCCTTTCCATAACTGTCGTCATTTCTCCAAGTTCAGAGAGTTTCCAGAGGCATGTCGTTTAGGAAGTGGATGCCACTCCTGCTTCCAAACCTGTCTCAAACTGGGAGCTCCACCAAACACTGCCCACAACGGGAAGCCATTCTGATATCGAGAGTAAGAAAGGAAATAAGAAATCATGGTCTAAGTTTAAATTCACAATAGAGTCATTTCCCAATCCAGCAGGTGAAGGAGAATCCATGAGCCCAGGTCAGCTTGCACTCAGTGGACCTCAAGGCACGCAGCACCTCAAAGGGGCCTGGACAGCCGAGGCCTTGCTCAAAGGTGGAGATGTGACCAGAAAGACTGGGGGCTCTGGGTGAATGATGGCCCTGGGGGACTCCACCGAGGATGCATGGTGTCCGTGGAAACCACCTTCATTTGCAGGTGACCTATCCCGCATTCTTACCAGTGTAATTGATCACCATCGCTTTCCCAAACACCGACGGGCTGTATCTGGGGTTGGCCAGCTTGGTGTTTAGGTACAGCCTGAAGTTCGAGTCGTAATCCACTTCCTTGTCTCCGAGGATGATAAACTGCCGGCCCTGAGAGACCTTGATGTTCTTTTCTAAGACGTTATCGATAACAGGGTCTATGTACTCATCGACGTCATGGAACAGGAAAGGGGTCCCGTACTTGATGGACATTTCCAGCAGCTTCAGGAAGTCAGGGTCGTTAAAGGAGGCCACCTGCACGGGAGGAGAAGCAGGGCTGGACGCTAGTCCACCTGTGCCCTTGACAAACCCAACAAATGACGGCTTCCAAGTGGAGCGTGGGTGTGCCGCACCCTGATGGGGGCCCACAGAGGCTGAGAGGAGTCTGAGAGGAAGGGGCGAAACACATAAAAAAATCGAGGCATACATTTAAATTCACACCAACAGAGGCAACAGGAAAAGCACCAAGTGTGTAGTTCAAATAAGCCCGGAACGCATGGGACTCAGGCCCAGAGAGATCTGCATTGCAGAGAGCACAGTTCAGTCACCTACGTTACCACAAGAGCACTGGACTCTCTCTCAGAAGACCTCAGAGGGGTCCAAACGCAGAGGCCTCCAAAGAACTGCTCACTTCCTCTCTCTTCCCACGTGCCTCGGGACCAGACCAAGCAATGCCTCTTTCTTCAAAACACCTGAGAAAACGCTTCCTGGCTCTCTAGCCACAGGCCTCCCTTCCCTTCCACCTCCCTCCTTTCAGCACCTTCTAATGTTGATCCAGTTCACAAGTCTCTCCCCTCCTAAGCCAGCATCTTACTCCGTAAGGATGGAGCGGGAGGACTGGAGGGCCAGGAGGGGCATTTCAGAGCGCTCTGGCAGGCGATGGGAAGGTGGAATGCGAGACCCTCCAGTAATGTTCATCCTCCTTGGGTGACCTGTGCATTTCTGAGGTGGGGGATGCCCTATCTTAGAACTCACATGTCCCTCCACCAGATCAGCATGACTTGGACGTAAGGGCTTCCAGGAAAAGAGAGGTGCAAGTTAAAACTGAAAAAGACGTGTTAGTTCACCAAAAAGTGATCAAACCTCAGCAATTCTAATCCAAGGTACAGACCCAAGGGACGTGAAAATGTCCACAAGCGCGTGGATACGACTGTTTGCAGGAGCGTCATTCACAGACAACCCCGGCGCCCATCTGCTGACGTTAATGCAACGTGTTGTATCCACGCCACGGGCTTGAACTCGGCTGTGAAAAGGAATGAAGTCCTGACACATGCTACACGGATGAGCCTGGAAAACACCTCACGAAGTGGGGAAAGCCGGTGACTAGCCACCCCATGCCCCGTGGCCCCGTTTCTCTGATATGTCCAGGACAGGAAAAGCTGAGAGGCAGCTTTAGTGGTGCCTGGGGCTGGCGGGGAGGAGAGCCGCGGCCTAAGGTGTGGGCTTCTCTCCAGGGTGATGAACAGGTCCCAGAATTGACTATGGTGTTGGACTGATGACTGCAGAACTCTGTGAACAGGTTGAACAATGATCAACACCCTTAATGGGAACTGTATGGAAGATGCCTTAAACCGGATTACATCACCGCAAAATTCACATCAACTTGACTGAGCCATGATTCTCAGTGGCCTGGCGGCTACGGGATGATGTAACAGGGCCGCTCTGGAGTGGCGTCATTGACCTTTCCCACTCCCATGATACAATCACAGGTGACCAGCCAATCAGGGGTTAAGGGTGACTCAGGTTGGAGTCCTGATCTAAGTGGCATTTCCCTGGAGGGCTTCTTATCTTACAATAAAAAAAAAATAAATAAAAAAAATTAAAAAAAAGAGAGAAGAAAGGGAGGGACCTAAAGGCCATCAAGGATAAGGGGCCAGAGTGATGCATGTCCTTCAAGCCCAGAACCATCTGCAGAGGAGCTCCTAGACCCAGGTGGGTCTGGAAGGAACGCTGGATCTGCAGACGTTGGGCAAAGACAGGCACCTTCCGCCAGAGCAGAGAGAGGAAGCCTGTCCTTAGAGCTGGCCCCCTGAATTTAGACTTCCAGCTGACTGAAACTGAAGAAGAGGAAGAGGAAGAGGAGGAGGAGGAGGAGGAGGAGGAGGAGGAAGAAGAAGAAGAAGACGACGACGACTCTTTCCATCTAACCTACTCACTGGCTGTGTTCTGTCTCAGCAGCCGGGGAAAGCTAAGACAGATGCTCCATGAGCTGCAAACAAATGAGCGAACACAGAGACTGGGCACTGGCCGCCCCGAAGCCTTGGACTGGGGGGAGGAGGCTCAGAGAACACAAACGTCATCTTTGGGTCCACGCTGCTCACAGTCTGAGAGGGGCTTTGTAAGTAAAGAAGAGAAGTATGGGGACACCGTTGAAAAGAAACAGGATGCCCTTCTTGCTCCAGACATACCTACGGCACCAAAACCTATAGCAGTAACACCTGTGGCTACACTGGAGTCCTGATGTGAGATGGGAACCTTGTGGCGGAAGAGCCAATATTGGCAAGACTGAGAACTTTGTTGGACAGCTTGGGATGCTGATATCAGCAGGACTAAGAACTTGGTTGGACAACTGCAAGTGGGAAGCTAATAGAGGCAGGACTAAGAACTTGGGAACACTGGCCTGAGACCTCAAGGCTTGAAGCTGCAGGGCCTGCATGTACATTTCGGGAGCTGCTTGGCTATATTGTGGTGTTAATCGGATTATAAACTTTGAACTACCCCCGCCCCAAAAAAGAAAAGAGGAAGAAGAAGAGAAGTGTGCTCGGTGCTCAAAGCATCTGGAAGGCTCTGCAGGGCCAGCAGGCAGAGGGGGTACGGCTCTGCTCAGGATTTCAGAATTGGGCCCAGGATTGTTGGGAGAGCAGAGGAGGCTTCTCTGCTCTGCCCCATGGGGGACCTGAGGGAGTGGGCCCCCAGATAGAGGACACTTCACTGCAGCTCAGCTCTGAGGAGGGGGTGCCCCAGCGGGGACCTCGGGCAGTGAGCCGTACCCGAAGGTTGTTTTTCTCCTCTTTCCTCTTGATCCAGTTGAGGGCCTGCTGCTGGGGGTCGATGCACAGGGGGAAGCGGCTGGCCCTGGTGGTGAGGATGCCGTTCTGAATGGACAGCTCGTCGGGCGGCAGTCCCTGGGAGCCCCACCTGGAGGGGACAGGGACAGGGTAGTGACCAAGGACAGAGGAAGGTGGGTGGGTAAGCCAGGAAAATCCACCCACTGCAGGCCACGGACTGCTGATGGTCTTGGTGCATGGCGTCAGTGGCCAGGACTGTCACCCGTCAGTCATGCTACACAGAGCAGAGCAAGCTCACACACCCCGGGGGATCCCCCCCTGGCCAGGGCTGTCACACTTCAGCCACTCTACACAAAGCAGAGCAAACTCACACAGAAACCCCGGGGTGGGGGGGGGTCCCCTCACTACTGCCCACACCTGCTAATCTCCACCTCGTCCGTGAGCAGGCTCTCCAAGCGGAAGGGCTGGCTCAGCGGGATGCCCCGCTGCAGGATGTCGTCCTGCCACACCTGGCTGACCATCTCGTCCCGGAACTCCCAGGTGAAGGCACCCTCGTAGCTCAGAAACGCGGCGCACAGCACGCAGTCCCCCAGCAGCTTCACACGCCGGTGCATCAGCTCATCCAGGTCGTTCAGCCACCTGCAGGGGAGCCAGCAAGCTTACCTTCCCGCCACCCTCCTCTGGAACGTTCCAGAAGGAGCAGCTGGCTACGCTGCCAGAGGCGACTTCACCTCTATCTTCTATCCACCTTCCCACAATGCGCCTGACGCTTGGGCACATCGTGTCCTGCTCCAGGGCTCTGGAACTTGGCAAGTGGCAACCAACTCACCCTACTGGTCAGCATCGACTTACAGTGCGTGACCTGGGGGTGCCCATGGGGGTGCCAATGGCTGTGGACTTTCAGCAGTCCACAAGGCCTATCTCCAACGTGCCTTTGCACGGAGTCAAACCTCCAACCTTTCAGCCTGCTGATCACCTAGGAAGCCCACCTCACTGAAGCAAAATGTCTGTGGACGGCACTCCGTCCCTGGGCTATGTATCAAGTGGTAGCTACACTGCCCCCAGGTCATCGGTTAGAGGCCCACACCGATGTGCCGAGGAGGACTAGCAAACCCTGCCCTGCTGGCCGGCAGAGGTCTCCCTGGGATCAAAAAAAACCACAGGATATTCTGGGGAAATGTCCACAGTCCTTCTAGAAAGATGAGAAACACCATTTGAACCAGCAGATGAGTGGGTTTGTCTGTGGGCACCAGCCGGCCCCGCCCACTTGAGACCGAAGCTCAGGGCCCAGCAAGCCCCCAGGGCAACATCCAGCGATGGGCTCTGAGCAGCAGAGGTCGCCTGGAGGCCGGCATTCCCAGGACCTGGGGCGCCCAGGGTACCCTGTCTCCCCTTGTGTCTCCTTCACCCTTCAGAGAACTCACACTTGCTGCCGTCCAGTCACCTCCAGCTCACGGGGGATGCTGGCGGATCTGACCCACCAGTGAACTTGAACTTCCAGAAAAACAAAGCGTTTTTAGCACACAGCTGGCGACAAGCTATGCCCCCAGCTCCCACACCCTTAGAGACTGCTGATAGAACGCTCAGGCCTGACAGGGGCTGGCCTTACAACACAGCACTGCTGGCTGTATTAGACGTGTTGTCACTGCTCTTACCAAGGTGGTTAGAACCCACAACTCTACGTCCACCACTGCTGGTGGTGGGCCAGCATCACAGCCTCCCTGTGCCAACCAAGCTCACTGGGGCAGCCGCCGGGCCATCCCCCTCACGGAGCGGCTTCCTCCTTCTCTGCTGGTCCACTGTGCCTCCCATGATGCTCCTCCGCAGAGACCTGGCCCTCCTAAAAATACAGCCTCAGAACAACACAAATGATTATCCCAGTGCTAATCTGTTCGTTCCCTGGCTTTGAACTCATGGCAAACAGCACTAAACTCCCCTGAGTGCAGCTGACACAGGCATCCTGTGATATTTTCTCTGGAAGGCACACTGTGGGCGTCTTGGGTTCAGGACACCATGCTGGGTCACAGTGAGCAGTGAAATCACCCCCACAGAGCAGTGCGTGTGAGAAGTCACACGGGCCTGGCTCCGCTTTCCAGCCTGACAGCGGGGACAGGAAGCTTCCACCTCTGCCAGGAACACGTACGGCAGGTGACCCGTGACTCTCCCACGCTGCCCAGTGTTGGGGACCCCCACAGAGAGGCCAGGAGTCCTGGTGCTGGGCAGCGCTAGCTCCCAGGTGGGCAAGGCCGGACCCAGGAGCCCAGCCGGCAGCAGGCTGACCTGACATTCTCCGAGCCGAGGCCGGAGATGAGCTTGTCGGCAGCGATCAACCGGCGCTCCATGATCTCCGCTTCCTCCTGCAGCTTCTGCTTCTCCAGGATGGCGGCCTCGTACTTGGCCCCCAGCGCTTCCAGCTCCTTCTGGATTGTGGCCAGCTCACTCTGGATCCTCTCCAGTTCCCGTTTGGTGAGGTAGTAGTTCCGCTCCAGCTTGGCCACCTGGGGAAGGGCGTGTGAAGAGCGCTGGGACAGAGGGACAGGGCGGGCCGGGGCGGGGGCACACCTTTCTGGGGCCACGGAGGCTGGTGAACCCCCAGAACTGCTGCCCCAGGTTCACCTTTAAGTTTTACCCCATAGATACCCCTCAGGTCTTCTTAAACCCAATTTGACTTAACTAGCAAAAAAATAAAAGTCTGCCTTGAGCATTATTTTCGTTTTAAATTAACATTTTCCGAGAACTCTGGCAAGAAGCTGCGCTGCAATCCCAGAGGCGTGCGGTTCAAATCCACCAGACGCTCTGCTGGAGAAGGAGAGACAATCTCCTCCTGTACCAGTCAGATCTAATTTGACGGTACAAAAATAATTAAAAAATAAAATTTATTTCAGTGCAGTATACATTATTGAACCCATCTTACTCAGTCTCTCCCCAACCTCAAGGACAGTCCCATTCTACAACAGTGGCACCATGCAATATTTGTCTCTCTCAGGGAGGAGTGATAGGGAATGGCAAGGGACACACTGACAAAGGAGATTAATCAGAACTGGCTTTGACAAGCACTGTGGCAATTGGACAATTAAAACAGACATGGGGGGGAAAGAAGAACGAACTGGGGAGGAGAGTGGAGAAAACAGTGCAACAATGAATGAATGAAAACCCAAAATCTCTGTAAATGTTCATTAAACTAATAAAATTTAATTTAAAAAATAAAATTTAAAAAATTGGGGGGGAGAGGTGGGCAGGGAGAAAAGTGCAACAATGAATGAAGGGAAATCCATCGTCTTTGTAAATTTTCATTAAAATGAATAAAAAAAGATAAAAATAAAATTAAATTTTAAAAAAGACATTTTTCTGACTTTTTATTATGATGTGGGTGAAAGTGTAAAGACTGAATTGATTTTCCACCCAACATTTCAGGCACATTTTATCAGGTGACCATGAGCCCAGCAATGTGACAGCACTCTTCCCACTTCCTCCCTGTGTCTCCTGTTTCCTTTCATCCTAAAAAAAAAAAAATAAAAAATATGGAACCCTTCACAGATTCGCATGTCGTCCTATGTAGGGGCCACGCTACCTTCTGTGTTCCACGTTAGCATCTCTGCTACCAGAACAAGCTCACATCGGGCTTTTTTCCAGGACAATGTACATGGCAGCAAACTGGCCACAGGCCCTTGAAGGGTTAGAGAGAAAGCTTGGGGTGGGGGTCTGTGAGTTGTGCTAGTCAGTGAGGAACAACTCAGAAAAGGAGGGTGAAGACAACTGTATGATGATAATCATGTCATCCATGTCACTGAATGGTTCTTGAAGAAACGACTAAATCTGGTCTTGTATACTTTCAACTATAAAAAGTAAAGATGTTGTTGTTGTTAAGTGCTGTCAAGTTGTAGGTGACTCATAGTGACCCTATGAACGAAAGTCCTCAACACTTGTGTGACTTTCATCCTTTCTCCAGGTTCATAAGCTTTCCGGAGGCAAGCTATTACGGAAGTGGATGCCACTCCTGCTTTCAAGCTTGTTTTAACTGGGGAGCTCCACCAAACACCGTCCGTCCACTATGGGTAACTATTATCACATTTGACACATCAGTGTCACAGTGTTCAGCTTCACAACGACCACAAGTTACCTCTGTACAGCAAGTGGACACACCAGGGCTATATCACCTAGAAGAATGTACCATATTTTACTATTCCGGCATGCCCAAATGCTGGAAAACTCTGGCCCAGAGACCCCTAGTTCAAGCCCTAGTTGGCAAGTCCGCTCTGCCGATACTCACTTGTGGGAAAAAGAAAGCCACAAGGGCTCCGAGCGTTCCATACTTGCCTCTCTGTCTCTCAAGACACAAGAGGCCACCTCCAGCTGACACTAAGACTCCCAAGAGAGATAAACAAAAAGCCTTGCGCTTAGGTTTGTTCCCACCTTGCACCTTTCAAGTGGCCACCCCATGACACCATGGAGGCACTGGCTTTTTGATGAGTTACATCTTCCATGGTCACTACTCTTTGCTATTGTCGTTGGGTGCCGTGAAGTTGACTATGACTTACAGGGACCCCATGAATGCAGGTCTGCACTGTGTCCTTCCTGGGGACACGTTTAGAAATTCTATCTCCAGGCCAGTCCCCTGACAGCAGTTTCCACCTCTTCCCCTCGGCCAGTACCTTTTCCCTTTTGGGCTTGATTTCCCGAAACACGTCGCAGTAGCCCATGACGGCTTCCACAAACTTGAGCATTCCCAGGCCAGCTTTGCTCACGGCCTCCATCTCTTCAATCGTGGTGTTGAGCGTCTTCAGGAGACCTGGAGCCCAGGGGGCAGCGCTGTCAGTGACCGTGAACTCCGTCTCATGGACACGATTGATAACTCCACCTCGGGCAGGGGAATGGGGGGGAGCCCGCCTTGCTCTCAGCCACCCAGGAACTGAACGCATTCCCCACGGCGCAGCCTGACTCCGTTTTGTGCTCGTGAATGTTTACGATGTGAGTCAGGGGCGCCCAGGAAATCCTGCGACCCGGCTACTTCTGAGTGACCCCCGGTAGCTCCAGTCTTCCCAGAGAATCCACTGGGAATCAAGAACAGGTCTTAACAGATTGTGTCCCCACCCTCAGTCCCCAGTTTGGTCACAGGATTAACTGGAGCCTGATCCATTGACAGCCTGAGAGAGGGTGTTCCATGTATTTGTAATTATTTAGTTCGAGCTGGTTTGTAAGGGGCTGAACAAGAACATTTGATGGTAAATTCTTAGCAAATAGTCCAGAGAAGCAGTGAAATTGCAACCCTTCCGTTTAATTGGATCGGCTCAGATAGGGCAAGGTTCAGAGCCGCTGTTCACAGGGCCACTATGAGCTGTGGTTGACCCAATGGCTCATAACAATAACAGGAGAAAGATATCACGCCTCACAGGGGGTCAACAGAAAAAAGAGAAGAGCCCTACAAGGCGGGCTGCACAGCGACCACCATGGACTCAAGCTGGCCAAGGCTGTGAGGATGGGGCAGGACCAGGATTCGTTCCCTTGTACATGGGTTTCCGGGGCTCAGACTCATTGGCACCTAACAGCTGCATCATTTCAATGGGTCAGGAAGGCAGCATAGTGAGACCCGGGCACTCTGCAGCCAAAGATTGATAGAGGGCTGGGGCCAAGCTGTCCCCTCCCTTGTCCACCCACCAAGGACCCATAATCCTACTGGTCCAGCCTGCAAGGAGCCACAGTAAGCCCTGTACTAGGCAAGGGAGCAGTCAAGACAGACGTCCGTGGGCGTCTGCTGTGGGGTCTGTCCAACACCCAACCTCCTGCCTCGGTGAGCAGCGATGTCCTGCCGTTTTCCTGGGACCCTCCTCATCGGACCCTCACTGGTGGCACTCCTCGTCCCACTCATTCCACTCCAGGGCCTCTGTGGTCCCATGTGAACCATTTGGGGTCTGCCAACAGGAAGCATCTTCCTACCCCCCACCCCCTCCCTTCTCAAGGGCTTAGATGCCAGCTGGAGCTGGAGGAGGGACCGCGGTCCACACTCACTTCGGATGTTCTTCACCTGGCTCTGGGTGATGGAGTCGAAGTCTATCTCCATGAGGGAACGCAGGAAGTTGGGGTCGGACATCATGCCCTTGGCGGTTTTCCAGTTGAGCTCCTTATAGCCTTTCATGATGAGGATACACTCGCAGACTGTCTGCACCTGCTTGGGGGGCTTCGCAAAGGACCTGGGGAGGTGAGGAGAACAGAGGGGTCAGGGCCAGGGACACAGGGCTGACCAGAGGCAGGAGGGGCAGCACTCCCGGTGATGAACTGGACCACCAGCCCGTGCTAGATGACTGGACACCAAACACCAAAGCACCATCAGTACGTGGACGCTGCATCCAGAGACCCTCCACTTGGGTTCTGAGGCTGTACCTCCTAACGGGATGAGACAGCCTGTGGGGGACCCCTGGTGGCCCACGTCTTGGAGGGTATGGACTCATCTCCTCCGACCAGACCAGTAGTCTGGCGCTTGACCAGAAGCAGAATGTGGAAAGTGCCGTCAAGCTGAAACCAACCCGTAGCTGACCCTCCAGTGGGTTTTCAGAGGCGGTAAACCGCCTGAGTGGACACAGCCCATTCTCCTCCTGTGGAGCAACTGGTGGATTCGAACTGCGTGCCTCTGGGATTGCAGCACAGCTTCTTAACACTGGCCACCAGCGCTCCCTGTGCCATAGGGAGGAGGGGCTTCTAAAATGCCAAGCCAGGCCGCTCCCGGGGTGTCCAAATGCGCGGGCCTGGGTAGATCCTGGAACGTGCATTTTTAATCATGCCCTGGGGAGATTTCTGAGACGCTGATGGGCAGCTGTGGTCATCACGCCCATCATCATCGTCACTGCTGCCACCCTGTCACCCATTCACTAGATGAAGGGGCACAGTCGCAGTGCCCACAAGTTCTCCCATGTCCACTCAGGCTGCACCCACAGCCTGGGCTCTTCCCGGTCCACGATGCCACTTAACTGCTGTCTTTGGCTCTGCTCAGACTCGACCTCTCCGCTTCTCTGACCCCCAGCAGCTCCAGCCCCTGGACCCTCCAGGGGAGTCAAACCCCAGGAGCAGGAACAACAGTGCCGCATAAGGATGAGGGGAGCCTGTCTCCCCTGAACTGCGTTTGCTGCCCAGGCTGTCTGCTGACGGGGCACATTCACAAAAGCCAAGAGGACGCCAAGGCCACAGGATGAGGGAAGCAGAAGGAAGATAGTGAATAAAACAGCATGGGGCCCAGGGGCAGAGTGGACACACGCCCTGGAGGTGGGGGGACAGCACAGGGCCCCAGGAGCCGAGCTGGCAGGCTCCCTGGAGGTGGGGGAATAGGAAGGGACACACAGGCAGGGACTGGAGCACGTGCTACGAGCCACGATGACCCCGAGGCGGTGGTGGTGGTGGTTTGGGGCCATCGAGTCAGTTCTGCCCCACAGTGACGCCACGACAGAAGTGACCCCTTCCTGTAGTCCCCACAATCTCTGGGGGGCTGTGCCCACAAGCTTGAGGCGGCTGTGCTGACCCACTGTCAAGACGTCCCCCTCCCTCTCTGACTCTCTACTTTACCCGGCCCCTGTCCTTCTCCAGGGACGAGCCCGTCCTGCCAGCACCGGAGAGGCCGAGTGCCCGTGTGGAGGGGACGGGAGACCAGCCCCAGTCATTACTCCTCCTTGCTGGCTGATGTCCCGAAGGCGGTTCTGAGGGACGGACCCCCACGAACAATGAGGGGGAAGCCTGCCCACTCCAGCACCAGCCTGCAGGCCTCCGCATGTCTGTGCCCACTGGTCGAGGGCGTCCTGTCTCTGACCACGCGTGACGTCCTTCTCCAGGGACTGGTCCCTCCTGACCACATGTCCCAAGGCCATGAGTCTCCCCGGCCTGCCTTTCAGGAGTGGTCTGACGGCACAGGGCAGAGGATGTGCTGCTTCCACCGCTGGTGGAGGAGGGGAAGGTCAGTGCGGAGAGGAGAGAGCGAGCTGACCAACACAGCAGCCCGGGGTCCATCCGTCCATCTGACAACCCCGACGCCTCATGCCCCCAGAGCCCAGCCCAGCCCCCCACAGACAGAGAACCACACCAGCAAAGGACAAGCTGGGACAGCGGCCGAGAGGAAGGGCATCTGTGTGCCAGCCCAAACCTGGCGACTGAAGTAGAGCCATCAGAGTGAGTGGGGAACAGTCAAGGGCTGTTAAAGGGGTCCCTCAGGGGAGGGCGAAGGCTGGACTAAACTGCCCCTCTTCAAATCAGACTGAGAGATGCATTCAGGCACAAGACAGACAGGGCTGGGCACTAAGGGGCGGTTCTGAGCACTTGCAGCACGTCCAGGGGAGTCAGTTTTCCCATCTGTAAAGTGGGTCTGCAGAACTGGAACTTTCCAGCTCCCAAATCTCACAACTGTGTGAAAGTGAGACTCTCGGCTGCGCACGTACAGGGCACGCTCTGAAACCTCATTTCTCCAGAGCTCGACATGCCCGGTCATGTCAGTTCCAGAGCTGACTGCAGGTCTGAACCCTGAAACTCTATTTCATCTGACTTCCTCCTTTAAGTGACTCAGATGAAGTCATTGACCCCTATTTCTCATGGCATAAAAAACCTGAACAAAACAAACTCAGAGACTAAAACAAGAGCCAAGGTGACAGCCTCCCCTCCCGAGAGGCAAAGTCCCCTCGCCCGTGTCCCTGAACCCTCGGCCTTGGACACCGCCGCCTCTGCTCCTCCCAAGGCCCTCCGGCGTGGGCCAGTGCCCACAGCCAGAGGGCCCCTTGAGACTCCAGCTGACCACCTCACAACCCCTGCTTTCTCACTGCTTCCTGGAGCCCAGACTCTGATGGACCACCATCACCCACAGTCACAGCCCAAAGGGCCTCCCTGAAGGAGCTCTGGTAAGAAGCTGTGCTGCAATCCCAAAGGCAAGTGGTTCAAATCCACCAGCTGCTCCGAGGGAGAAGGATGGGCAATGTCCTCCTGTGCAGCTTACTGCCTCTGAAAACCTGCTGGAGGGTCGGCTCTGGGTCACTTCTGACTTGACGGCACAAATAACAATAGCATTCTCTTCCCCTGAGGGAGCTCTGATCCCTTGGTGATAAGGAGGTGCATTGCCAACCCAAAAGACCACGGTTCAAATCCACCAGTTGCTCTGGGGAAAAAAAGATGGGGAGTCTCCTGAAAACCCGCCGGAGGGTCAGCTCTGGGTGAGTTTCTGCCAACCAACAGCCTTCCCCCCGCAGATTCATTCTCATCCTGCACGGAACGGTCTTGCATGGATCCCAGAGCCCCTCACAGACCCGCTGCAAGCCTGCTCGCTCCCTGCTATCGGCCCCACACCCGAGCTGGCCAATGCACGTCATCACTCAACAGACGGCCAGATGACCAGAGGGTTACAGGGGCCGTGGGGAGCCTTAGAGTCTGGCAGGGCGGCGACCAGGGAACCTTTCATGCTCAGCAGAGGTATCCTTTCCTAATCCTCCCACTTTAACCTGCTCGGCTTCTACAAAGGCGACAGAGCATTACAGAGAGAAACACCACTTAATGAATTAAAGGATTATGGGATTGCCAAGAGTTGGGGCTCACTTATCACGGGTAACTATCCTCACAACCTGAACAGAGCCGGATGGCGGTGAAACAAAGAAGGTAAAGTGGGATTGCAAGCTATCTCAGAACGTCCAGAGAAACCTCAGAGACTGACACCACAGCAGCCCTGGAAGCAAACACGGGGAAGGGATCGCCTAACCTCGACGTGGTCATATGGGCTCCCAACTGTCACGCACGCCCAGCAAACACAGAAGAGTGGCCAAGCTTGCCCATGTGGGAAAGAAAAATACCAGCCACAATCACACACACACAAACCCCATCAAGAAAGTAAGACGGCAGATGCCAAAGTTCCCACCAAAGCAGAAAGTGCAAGTGTCCTTCATGCAAAAGGCCCCTGTAAATGGCCAACAATACAACAGCCTGACAGACAGACAGAACAGGCCCCAGACACACACACACACAATGCTTTTTTTTGGAGGGGGGGAAGGGGATATGAGGATTTAAAAAGATGAGCTCCACACACAGAAAGAGAAATGGACTTTAAAGCCACACTTTGAAGTCTGGTAAAATTCCCAGTGTGAATGAGCACCCTCTATTGGTGGGGCTGGGAGACGCAGGTCCTCAGAGATTGTGAAGCCAGAACAGAGCCGGCCTGACTCCAAGTGACCCCACAGGGTCAGAGAACTGGACGCCCTGGTCCTTCTAAGCAGATCACCAGGTATTCCTTCCAAACTGCCTCTGGGTGGACTTGAACCTCCAACTCTCCTCATGACTAGCTGGAGCCGTTCAGGTGGGTAACCCTCAGCTTTCACTTCGAGTGGACAAGGAGGCATCCCGACGTAGACCCACTGCCGCAGGTCACGACAGACTTCAGAGACCTCAGAGGACAGACAAGTGCCCCTTGGGGTTTCCTAGGCCACAGTACGGGGCAGGCTGCGTCCTCTGTCTCCCACATGGCAGCGGGAAGGTTCAAACCGCCGACCTTTCAGTTAGCAGTCGCATCACCAGGGTCTCTCGAAGAAGCCCACTCCGGTTTACTCTGTGTCACCAGAAACAGGGACAGGGAGGAAGACCCTCACTGAGATAGACCGACAGACACAGTGACCGCAGCCATGGGAAGGGGTGTGTTGGGGGAGGGGAGGGCGGCACAGGACAGGACGGGGAGAGATCTCTACTTCATGGGGAGCTGTACCCCACTCGAAGCGCCGAACAGGGACAACCGGAAGCAAGCCTCATCACGTGGGGGTGAGGAGACTTCACATCAAAGTCAGCAGGGCCGGACCATGGAATGCGGCCTGGCTGTGGAAAACTGGGGATTCTCTTCACACAGGAGAAGACCAAAGACCTCCCAGGCCCACGGTTAAGACACAAAAACACCAATGAGCATGGGAAGATAGGCACCATGTGTTATGCAAAAAGGAATAAAATGTACACGCGTGTATCCCTCTCTCTGCAAAGTCAGGCCCCGGCAAGGCCCCTGTGCGTCTGAGCTCCCGGGAAGGGCCAGCAAGGCCGTTCCCGGGAAGGGCCAGCAAGGCCGTGGACACGCACGTGAGAACAGCATGGCTGTGGGCACCGGGGAGCAGGCGGGGGGACTGGGCAGCTGTGGTCAGGGCAGAAGGGGCTCTGCCCACGCGCCTGTCAGATGCTGTCATCGTGATGACGGTTGGCAAGCACATGGTGCTGACCACTGTTGTTGACCACCAGCACTGACCGATCCCGCGGGCCCTTCACTTGGGAGCTCCCCATCCCCACAACGGTCTCTTGCCAGAGGGCCAGCTGTCACCACTCACAGCTGACAAACGAGGAAACGGAAGCACAGAGTAGGGAAAGGACTTGTCACGTAGCCAGTGAGGGCAGAGCCTCGGGTCTGCCTACTCGGGTCGTCACACGCACCACACGCAGGTTACGCACTGGGCTCCACCGCAAAGGTCAGGGGTGCGGATCCAGCAGCGGCTGTGGAGAAGGGCGAGGCCGCCCGCCCCTTCGGGATCCACAGCCTTGGAAAGTTGATGGGAGGGCTGCCAGGGGTTGGAATTAACAACAGGAGATCTGGACTTCCGCTTTTACGCCACAGACAACCTGACAGCGAAGTGGTTATGCTCTCGGCTGCTAGTTAGAAGGTGGGGAGTTCAGGCCACCGGAGACAGATGCTGTAGCTCTACCATCCTGTAGGACAGCTGGGAGGTGGGATCAACTCAGCGGTAAAGGGCTTGGTTTGGGGTTTTTGGAGAATGAAGACAGAAGAGGCCACACAGCAGACGGTTCGGGGAGGGCAGACAGGAGCCCCCGAGTAGAAAGTGCTCAGTGCCCGGCGTGGACGCCGTAACCACCACCTCGGGCACTGCCAGCAGCACGTAGGATGTCACGGCAGGTGACCTGCAGTTAGTTACCTGATCTCCGTCACGTCGGACTTATCCAGTTTCTGCAGCTCCAGCTTGGCGGCCTCCAGGATGGGCATGACCTCAGCCAGCGCCGTCTCGGCCTCGGCCTTCTCCACGGCGATCACCTTGTTCTGCTCCTCTATCTCCACGGCCTTCTCCTCGGCCAGCTTCTTTTTCTCCTCCGCTGCAGGGCGAAGGCCGGGTTAGGGGAACTGCCGGCGAGGGGAGCCCCGTGCACAAGGGCCTCGGGGGGTGTGGAGGGCACTCACACCTTGGCCAGGATGGGAGAAGTGGACATCTCCAGTAGAGGGGTCTCCAACACCAAAGTGGGGACGTTCTCACTCTGACCTCCCCTCTGGCCACCTGTGCGCCACCTGCTCTGTCCACAGCTATGCACAAGCCTTCATGGCCGCCACAACCAGGAGGACACCCTAACCCTGGGCTGGACTTCAGGCAGAAACCCGCCCCTCTGCCTCTCCTTCACTCTCCTTGACGTTCACCCAGGCTCCACCCAAAAGCCTCGCTTGCAGGGGTGCCCACCCCACCCCTGGTATCATCAGTGCTGTCTCTCTGCGTGACAGTGAGTGCCGTGTGAGACATCCTTGTGCTCCTGGCCTGCTTCCTATAGTCAAGCCACTTGCTAGGAGGTGACATGTCCCACTGAGAGGGCTGGGCCCCTCCTGCTTAGAACAGGACACACAGCAGGGGTGCAGTCAGCCAGTGTTGGGAGGATTCTCAGGTCTCATCCCAACAGCCTGCCCTGTGGGACTGGGCCTCCAGAAGAGGCACCCACACGTGTCAGAGGTTGGCATGTTGTCTGAAATCTCCAGCATGGTCTCCCCGGGGCACCTGTTCCGTAGGCCTCAGGTATCCTGACTTGCCAATGGCCGTGTTAGAGGTGATCTCCTCCAGCAGGGTCCCTCCCTCCCCAGGTCACCTCTGTCCCGTGGGCCCCCTGACTTGCCGATGGCCGTGTTGGAGGCGATCTCCTCCAGCACGGTCCCTCCCTCCCCAGGTCACCTCTGTCCCATGGGCCCCCTGACTTGCCGATGGCCGTGTTGGAGGCGATCTCCTCCAGCAGGGTCCCTCCCTCCCCAGGTCACCTCTGTCCCGTGGGCCCCCTGACTTGCTGATGGCCGTGTTAGAGGTGATCTCCTCCAGCATGGTCCCTCCCTCCCCAGGTCACCTCTGTCCCACGGGCCCCCTGACTTGCCGATGGCCGTGTTGGAGGCGATCTCCTCCAGCAGGGCTTCACAGGCCGCAGACTTCTCCGCTAGCACGATCTTCTGCTCGGCCAGCTTCCGGTTCAGCTCGTCCAGCTGTAGGGTGGCCTCCTTCAGCTTGTCCAGCCCGCCCTCCAGACGCTTGCACTGAGCTGTGGGGACAGTGCCAGGGCGTCACCAGGCCAGTGGGCACTTCTACAAGGACCGCCAGCATGGGTCCGACTTGCACTCACCGAGGAACGGGAAAGAAATCCTCTCTTAGGAGATGTCCCATGTACCCCAGAGCCTCTGAGGCTGGGGGGACACAGGCCAGATCAAGGACCCCCCCTGAAAATAGAGCTTCGCTCAGCCCACAACCCCTAAGCAGATCCCACACCAGGGCCTGTGGCGTGCCTTCCAATGCGGGATGGAGCACACAGATGCAGATCTCCAGGCCTTACTTCCAAGGCACCTCTAGGTGGATCTGAACCACCAACTTTCCAGTTCATAGCCGAGCACTTAACAGTACGTGTTACCCAAAAACTCCAGCCAACAGACCCAGCCAGAGCCTATTTTAAACGCTTGTTCCAACCTAGCATATTGATGCCAACAGCAACAACAAAAAAATACGCCTCCCCTCATAAAAATGTGCAAGGAAGGTTTAGAATTACAAAGTGTTCAAAGGGAAGTGGGAAGGGAGTCCTCTAATAGTGCCTGATCCCTGAGACTATGTGGATCTTAGCCACACTTCAAGGCTGTAAATGAAACGGTCAACATGATTCAACTTCCAAGCAAGCAAGAGACAGGTCGATATGGTGATCGTTAACACCAGGGAAGAACACACTCCTTAGGACAATATGCAGCCCAAAGTGCAGCATTTGACCAACAAGAGCGATGAGAAGAGAGGACGGGGTAGGAAAGAAGGATGAATGGAAATGGGAAGCACAGGGAAGAAGTGGGGAGAGTGCCGCTGCACTGAGAATGCCAACTGCAATCAACATCACAAAGCAACGTGATGAACTGCTTGAACATTGCTCTGTAAGCTTTCACTCAAATCACAATTTTTTTTAAAAAAAAAAAAAAGAGTTAAAAAAGAAAAAAAGAACTGCTCTTTTTCATTGCCCGACTGCCGCCGTCATGGGTCGCATGTGTGCTCCCGGGAAGGGCTTGTCCCAGTGGGCTCTGCCTTATTGCCGCAGCGTCCCCACCAAGAAGGGTCTGACTCCTTCCCAGATCAGTGTGATCCCCAGAGATTCACACAGCGCTGCACAAGCACGTTTTGTGACGGGCAACAAAATCCTGAGAATCCTTAAGTCCAAAAGACTTGCTCCCGATTTTCCTGAGGATCTCCACCGTTGAATTAAGAAAGCTGTTGCTGTTCCAAAGCATCTTGAAAGGAACAGAAAGAATGAGGATGCTAAATTCCATCTGATCCTGACTGACAGCCGAATTCACTGATTGGTTGGATACTATAAGACAAAGAGAGTCCTTCCCCCCAATTGGAAATATGAATCATCCACAGCCTCTGCCCTGGTTGCATAAATTTGTCTTTATGTACGGGAGCAATAAAATCATTGTTTAAGTTAAAAAACAAAACAAAACTTGTCAGGGATCTCTTCAAAACCCCAAATTTAACGTTTCTCTTTTGCCTTGCCTTGGCCTGAGTAAAATCAATGTCCAGTGTAGACCCGAACGAGCCTGGACCTCCAGCGGGGTGTCTGCACAAAGCAGCCCGTGGGTGAATCCGCGTTCAGTGTTTAAGCGGGATGCCAGCAGCCGTCCCTCCCCGCGCCTTACCTATGTTATACTGCGTCTTCTCGTCCAGGAGTCTCGAGTACGTGTTGATGAAGTCCAGGTAGTTCTTGGGGGTGACGTAGTTGCTGCGTCGAAGTTTCTGCAGGAACTGTTTGCTGAACTCCCCCACGGATTTGTGCACCAACACAACGTGCTGGACCAGCTCTTCTATGTTTTCCGTTGGGATCATCGAATTGTTCCCTGGAGAGGGAGCAACAACAAAGCCATCTTGTACAGAGAGGAACAAGAGCCCCTGTTCTGGGCTGGAGGCCACAGAACACACTGAGGCCCTGGGGCACCCTTCTCTCTCCCTGCTGCTGGGAGCAGCCATCTACTCCTGGGTCCTGGACTACGCTATGGCTGAACTAGAATATGTATTAGCTTATGGTTTGGCCATTACATAATGATGCAGGATGGTGATTATGTAATGATGTCACCACCCTCCGTGATGTGACTGGACTTTATCACAGTTATAACCAGTTATAAGCAAAGGGAACTTCCCGGGGATGTGGCGTGCATTAGAGGAGATAAAAGGACCAACAAACCAGCAGAGAGGGGAACCAAGGTAGAAAAGGTAGGGGCAGAGTGTTCCCTCTGGACTGAGAACAGCTTGGCCATGAACCTCTTGGCCCCAGGAGAAAACAGATGCCAAGACACAGGGAGATGCCTCAAGGAACTTGGGGCCCACAAATGCAGAAAGAAGACAAGGACCTTCTCCCACAGCCAACAGGGAGAACTGGCTGGAACTCTAGATTACTCTGTCAGAGAATGGATCTCTGATAAAGCTGTCCAGTTGTGGGACACCTTTTACAGCTGAACTGGATGAGATGGACAATATCCTTCCAACATATCAGCCGGAAAAATTAATAACTGCTGCCAGTGCTAAGATCAAATTGCTCTAATTATTTACCAGACCGTGAAATACAATCTCCTCCAAGCAGAGTTTGTCTCTTAGAGTAAAATGAAGCACTGACCAACAGGACCCATTCACGTGGGTTTCACAGGTATCATCATTTTTCAGTTACACGAGCCCAGCAGCTGTGAGGTCAATGTCCATGCACAGCGGCCCACGTGTCTCACAGGAGCACTGTGGTCCACTGGGTTTTCATCATTCAGATTTCGGAAGTCCATCACCAGGCCTTGCTTCTGAGGCAGCCCTGGGTGTCCTCAAACCTCTAACCTTTCAGTTAAGAGCAGAAAGCTCTCTAACAATCCAAGGACTCCCATATCCAAGTCGAACACGACCACTGAGTCAAGTTACTTACTTGTCTTGCAATATCCATAGTTCTGGGCACAGCCTTTACAGAAATTCTTGGACTATAGTCTAAGAGGTGGAGGAATCTATTGTTTAGTTATGTTGTGTTATTCACGACAGCGAAACACTGAAAGCAAATCTAAGTGTTTACCCACTACTGTCAAGTCACTTCCTACTCAGAGTGCCCCTATAAGACACGATAGAACTGCCCCACTGAGCGTCCAAGGCTGCAAATTCCTGTGGAGACAGACTGGCTGTCTCATCTTTATTCTACTAAGTAGCAGGTGGATTTGAACCAATGACCTTTTGGTTAGTAGTAGTGATTAACTGCTATGCCACCATGCCTCTCAGTCCAAGTACTAACATGTAGAAACTGCTAATGCATCTATGGAAACTTGGGCCATCTCTGTCAGAGGCTGACAGATTATAGCCTATAGGTCAAATCTGGCCCCCACCCCCATCTGTTTTTGTTAATAAAGTTTTATTGGCACACAGCCTACTTGTTTACGCATCATCTGACCAATTTCAGGATGCAAAGTAAGGACCGTAATCACAGCGTGACTTACTGAACACAGCTCAGACTCACCTAGGAAGGACTTGGCCACTGCATACAGGGCCTGGGGCGGCCAGGGCATGAACCAGTCGATGCCCGTGTTATTAACCAGACCTTGGAGAGAAACAGACAGGTGGAAGATACGTGAGCCTGAGGTGCCCAAGATTGGATCCCATCTCCGTGCCACCACACTGAACAAGGTGGACACTGCGGAGTAGAATCGAGGGAGAGCGGGCGGTTCCCCAGTCTCTTGGGCACGTTGGCCAGGTCGCTCTGGTTTAAAGGGCTGTCCTGGACATTGCAGAATGAGCAGCACCCGGTCTCCATCTGCTGGACTCTAACAGTGTCCCCTGCCTGTGACAACTGAAAGTGGTGGGGGAAACCCCTTCTCCGAAGACATCAGATACAGCACGTCTCACAATGGAGATGGAACCTTCCTGAACGGAAGAGCGGAGAGTCTAGTTGGCACTCACTATGGATTCAGGAGAACACCAACCACATGCGCGTGACAGGTGGAGGCAGGCACGTGGGGGCCAGAAGTCCACCCACGGCTGCAGCACGGGTTACTCTGCCCGTGTGTACCTTTCAGTCCAGCTGCCCCTAATCAGTGCCCAGTGCCGAGAGCCGTGCACATGCCCACTGCCTGGAAAGCAGGTGAGCAGGCACAGGTACCTGGAACATTCCAGGAGCCGTGGGCATGCGCACTGCCCAGGAGGCAAGTGCACGAGGAGCAGGTTCCTGGGCCATTCAGGGAGCTGTGCGCATGCGCCTTGCCCGGGAAGCAGGTGTGCAGGCCGCCCAGGTGCCTGGGATGGTCTGGGAGCTGTGGGGGGATGCACAGTGCCTGGGAAGCAGGGGCGCAGGCACACGGCATGGTGTGGGTGGTCCGGGAGCTGTGCGCATGCGCCCTGCCAGGGAAGCAGGTGCACAGGTGCAGTGCGCGGATACCTGGGAAGTTCCTGCAGCGCGTCCTCAGGGTCTCCCCAACCGGCGACATGCCGAGGACGATGTGCAGTTTGTTGGCGCTCTTGTTCACGAAGTACTGCCACACCGACTCCTTGGCCGGTCCCATCCCGTGCTTCAGGGCTTCGGGCCCGATCTGCCCCAGGATGGACTCCTTCTCATCTTCCGGGAAGAGTGCTGGCACCATGCCTGCACCAGGAACGGGCCCTGGAGTCAGTGCCTCCTCGGGTCACAAGGGGCTTGGGGGAAGGAGACGGCAGGTGGGGGTGGGGTGGCGGGGTGAGGACCCTTCCTGGGTCAGCATGAGGCCTCATCTATGAGCCAGCAAAGGCTGGAGCGTGGCTAACTCTTCCTCTACTGGATGAAGTGAGGCCGGGGCTCCAGTGTTGCCTTGTCCCTTTGCCACAGCCCAGCTGGGGCCCCATGAGCCCCCTTCTATACTACAGCAGAGTTGAGGAAGCACAGACCTCCGCCTTCCTCCACCACAGCACAGCTGGGTGCACCCCAATGCATCCCCTTCTCCTCCTTTATCAACCTCCACAGTTACAAGTGATGCAAAGTCTGGCATCCAAGACAGGCTGACTGGTAAACCCCTTTGAGTCTCCGGAGCGAGGTGTCTCGGGCCTGGTCTGTGACCCAGCAGAGACCAGCGTGTCCAGGTTCCCCCTCGCCACACACACCTGAGGTGAGCATGTTGTTGATAAGCTCCAGGAAGCCCTCTTCTGCCACATGGGCGTCTGTGAACAGGAAGATCATCGTCTTGTTCTCCAGCCCCAGCTTCTGATACAGGGTCTTCAGATCTTCTCGAAAGTTATTCTCAGAGTAGCCGCGGCTCAGAAGAATCTCGAATACCTGATGAGACAGAGTGGGGCACCGCTATGGGGTGGATTCACAGGAGGCCTCTCTGGGAGAGTCGGCTGCAGAAGGGAAGGGGGCTGGTCCAGAAGAGAAAGCTCCTGGAGCGACTGGTCAGTGAGCCTGAGCCTGGCTCAGGGGTCAGCAAGTGTCCAAAGGCCACTAGACTTGAATGGAAATTGTGGTCTGCTCCACATGGCCATGTACACACATCGAGTAACACCAGATGACCAAGTAAAAGCGGACTTGATGTCCGGAGTCTACGTCTCAGCACAAACAGAGGCATCAAAGAGAAACTATGATCCTGGTGTTGAATGAAGGAGCCCTGCTGGCACAGCGGATTGAGCACTAATCAAAAGATCAGTGGTTCAAATTCACGAGTCACCCTGAGGGAAAATGAAGCCATCTGCTTCCGTAAAGTTTTACCGCCTTGGAAACCTTAAAGGAAAGTTATTTTCTGTCCTGTGGGGTCACTGGGACTTGAAGGTAAACTCAGTGGTAGTGGGGCTTAGTTGTTTACTATTAAATGGGAAATCTCCCACAGAAGACCTCTTTTAAGTTCTAAAATGCATAGTTGTGACCTTGACAAGTCAAGTGTCCCTTACGCAAGCCGTGGTCTTTTCAGTCTCATGCAAAAAGCTGGACAGAGAAAACTGAAGAAGTGATATATTTAAAATAAGTTTCTGGGGGAAAATACTGAGCAAATTGTGGACTGCAAGAAGGACAAATAAATCTTAGGAGCTCTGGTGACCTGGTGGTAAGAAGCTGTGGACTGCAATCCCAAAGGCACGCAGTCCACCAGCTGCTCTGTGGGAGAAGAATGAGCAGTCCCCTCCCCTCTGCTACACGGCCTCTGAAAGCCCGGTGGGTCAGCTATGAGTCGGTTCCAACTAGACAGCACACAACAACAGCAGCAAAGAAGAATAACCCCACAGGCTCCTAAAAGTGAGGAGAACGGGACTTTAACTTGGGTGCTTTGAACACATCGTCGATCAGTGCTAGAAATGTTGGGTAAAATACAAGGTCAGTGGAATGAGGGAAACCCTTGGTGAGATGGATGGACACACAGCCAGAACAACAGGCCCAAGACATACTGACGTCCTGAAGATGATGAAGGACTGGGCAATGTTTCATCCTGTTCCATACTAGGTTGCTATAAGTCAGAGGTCGCTAACAACAAGATTGAATGAAATCCAACGTCTAAGAGTTAGAGAAAGGCTTGGGGGTAAGGAGTGAATTAAGAAGAACTTTTTTTCAAAGCCAAGCCTGAATGCACTGTGTGTAGCTCCGCTGTGAGGGCCCTGCAAGTGAATGCCCCCCCCACCAAAGCTGCACATCGCATGCAAACGGTGGTCCAGAATGACACGCAGGAAATCGCCGACACCACACCTGAAGTTGGCCCACGTCTCAACACAAGCGTATCTGACAGTTGGCAAAGATCTCCTCATATTTGATTGTTGAACTTGATTTGTCATAATCTCCGTTACTGAGACAATATGATAGATGTGTTGTATAGTCCACTAGAATGTTAATGACAGCTAAAATAACAGCAAAAAAACAACAGCCATTCTCGGTGAGGCCATCACAGTATGATCTGCTGGGATTGCTCCATCCCGTGGGGGGCCTGTGGTGGCCTGAGTGTCGCTGGGAGCGTCGCCACTGGTGTGTCAACAACCAGGAGGGTCCCCCATGGTAGACAGGTTTCAGAGAGGCGCCCAAAGACATGTTGTTGTGTTGTTAAGTGCCGTCGAGTCGCAGGCAACTCATAGCGACCCTATGAAGGAGAGACCTCAATGCTTGTGTGTCTCTCATCCTCTCTCCAGGTTCATAAGGTTTCTGGAGGCAAGCTATGACGGAAGTGGATGCCACTCCTGCTTCCAAAGACATACGTGAAAGAAAATCTGTCCAACTGATTGTCCCCAAAGAAGGACCCAATGAAAACCCTGTGGCTGACCGTAGAATGCCGTGTGGGTTTGAGAGGGAAGAGGTTGGGAGGCACCCAGAATGCACAGTTGGCCACTTCCAAGGACTTGAGCACCCAGTAATGGTTGAAGACGGTGCGGGACCTGCAGGGCGTGGGGCTTGCAGGGTGTGGGGTCACGAGGAGTCAAAAGCGACCTGACAGCCACCAACAATGGCCTGGATTGTTCCCTGTGCGCATTAAATGCAGGAGAAGCGGAGAGGGAAGACGGGCTTACCTCCCAGCCCGCTGTGAAGGCCGCCAGCCTGGCAAGGCACTGCTTGCCCGAGCCCCCGACGCCGATGAGCAGGGCGTGGCCTCTGTCCATGCGGATAATGCGGTGCACGCGGGTCACGTGCTCCAAGGCATCATCGAAGAGAACCAAGTTCATCCTGGTGTTACTTTCATTATATTCTTCGAGAATTTCCTGAGGGTTTCAAAAGAAATAACAATACATTTTTAAACACCAAGCGCTGCCTATGCCTGGGAGAAATCAAGAGACTTCTATAAGAGTCTAGAGTAGCTGTTTTCCACCTTCCAGTCAGTTGAGGTAAGCATAAACCACACGATAAAATAAAGACTGTTGTTGTCGTTGTTGTGTACTATAGAGTCGGAACCGACCCATAGCTGACTCTCTGACAGGTTTTCAGAGACAATCGCACAGGAGGAGATTTCCCATCCTTCTCCCGAGGAACGGCTCGTGGCCTCACACTGCGTGCCTTTGGGACTGCAGCACAGATTCTTGTCACGAGGCCACCAGAGCTTAAGATTAGAGTGGTCAAATAATTTCATCTGATTTAGATTCACGGTCAGTACGAACTCGTGAAATATTATGCAAAAATGGGTGACCCTGGAGGACATTATGCTGAGTGAAATATCTCAGTCACAAAAGGACAAATAATTGCATAGGGCCACTGCTGTAAAACAGGAGACAGAGAAGGAAGGGAGGAATGATGCATACTGCATTGAAACAGGTAAGAGACAGAACTGTTTAGAAGGGACAGATGAATGGGTATTCTTGTCATTACAGAAGTCCAGAGTGAAGGCTGCATAGTGGAGTAGACTTGGGGGAAAGGGATTGCATAACAATAAGAGAGTTTTTCTTTTTCTTTTCAAGGAGAAGAATGAATTGGGGGGACGGGTGGGCGGGGAGAAAAGTGCAACAAAGAACGACTGGAAACCCTAAGTCTCTGTAAACTTTCGTTAAAATTAATAATAATTTAAAAAAGAAGAAAGAATGGTGCAACTCCGTCTCACATACTTCAGGCATATGTGATTAGGATAAACCTGTCCTTGGAAAAGGAAGTTGTACTCGTCAGAGTATCGACAATAAAAGGTCTTTGATGAGATGAACTGACAGTGGACGCAACAGTGTGGGTCCAAGCACAGCCATGCTTGTGAGGTGGGCGTGGGACAGGACAGTGTGTTCTGTTGGACGCGGGGCACTATGAGTGTGCAACTAACAACATGTTGTTGTTGTTGTTGTTAAGTGTCGTCGAGTGGTAGATGACTCATAGCGACCCCATGAATGAAAGAACTGAGCACTTGTATAACTTGCACCGTTTGTCTAAGTTCCTAGAGTCTCTGGAGGCAAGCTATTTCAGAAGTGGATAACCTTCCTGCTTCCAAGCCTGACAGTGTTTGGTGGAGCTCCCAGAGTAAAACAGGCTTGGAAGCACGAGTGACATCCACTTCTGAAACAGCTTGCCTCGAAACTCTGTGAACTTAGAGAAGGGATGAAAGTTATACAAGGGTTGAGGTTTTTCGTTCATAGGGTTGCTATGAGTCACCTATGCTTGATGGCACTGACCAACAACAAACAACACTTTAACATTCCAGCCCTTGGGAAATGACATCATGCTGAGAGAACTGGAAAGTTGGAGAAGAAAAGCAGATCCTCAACACAATGGGTTGATACGGTGACTGTCGCAATGGGCTCGAGTGAGTCTTGGATTGTGGGGATGGCGTGGGATGGGGCAAGGGTTAGATCTGTTGTTCATAAAATTGCTGTGAGTCAGAGAGAAAGCTCTGTTGGCCTAGTGGACAGAAAGCTACACTACTAAGCCAAAGGTGGGTGATTTCAGTCCGCGGCCCTCGGGCCTGGCTTTAATTGGTTTTGGTCAAACATTCTAAATGGTACAGCACTGGTCTGTCCATTGGCTGTACAGTGCTAACTCGTGGTTGCTGTGATGCCAACCAACAGCATAGTGGTTGAAATGACTGAGTCACTGGGGTTGACAAGACTGCCTGACTGAGGCTCAGGAATCCCATGTTCTTTGGTTGGCCAGCAGCGAGCAGAAGCCTATTATTAGAAGCTTATTTTGAGGGTCATTAAAATGGAACCAAGAGCTCAACAGTGACAAGCCTGACGGCACACAGTATTCCGAGAGTCCACGGGCTTGGGGAGCTAAGCTCTGGACTGTCTGTGAGGAATCCCTTGGGCCATTCTGTCGCACCGCTAGACAGATCACCGGAGGGGACACAGCTCGTGTCTCAGAGTCCGAGGCCGCAGCGGGCTTCCCTGCCTGGACCAGAGGCTCTTTGCATGCCCTGGAGGAGATGGGCCCGTCACGAGGAAGCCCCGTGCACACCTGGAACAGAGCCTTGGCCGCCTCGTAGTCCTGGATGTCTTCATAGACTCGTTCTTCGTCCTCATGCAGGGCCAGCCGGAAATCTCCAAACAGGATGGGGTCTCTCATGACTGTCTCCAGGTCCTCGTGAAAATGCTCCTCCACCAAGCTTCGTATGTGGTTTTGCACCTTAAATTATAGAGAAAAAAGCGTGTGCTTCTTCCCAGAATTCACAGACCTTTTCTCTCGGCAGCTCACCACTGCAGCTCTCACATATTTGGGCATGTTCATCAGGAGAGCCTAGTCCTCGGAACAGGACACCACGCTTGGAAAGGCGGAGGGTCACTGGAGGAGAAGACGGGCCGCAGGGTGGACTGACACACTGGGCGTCAGCACAGCGGGACTCTGAGGGGGACACAGGACGGGGCAAGGTGCCCATCTGCCCTGGGTGAGGTCACTGCGGGTCAGGGCTGGCTCCAGCACGTCTCGCCTCCACCCTGGGTCATCGGCACTCCTTTACCTGCTGGCTTTTACGGTGTCTGGTCTTCTGCAAGAGACACCCTGGGGTCACGGGTGACGTGGGCTGATCTCACCTTGGTGGCTGTGAGTTCAGAGCTGCGGTGGCTGCCGTGTGTGGCTGTACTCACCAGTTCCTTATCAGTTTCGTTGATCAGTCGGTCGTGGAAGACCCTCAGACACTCGTTCCTCCAGACCCTCACCATCTGGGGCACCAACTGGAACCTGCAAGGTCAAAGGGGCCAGAACAGCCATGCAGTCACCCAAATACATGACCCAGAACCGGACCTCCTGCCCTCGAGCCAGTGATGACACGTGACACCCCTCTTGGCTAGAAATCTTTTGGGGAGCAGACCACCTCATCTTTCAAACCGTCAACCTTTTGGTCATCAGCCCAACACATACCCACTGGGCCACCAGGGCTCCTCGCATGCGGGCATGCAGGGCTCCGTGGACGCCTTTCAGACAGGTACACAGAGTGATCATCATCTGAGATCTACAGGCAGCATTTGCCCAGGACCAAGCTCAGAAGGCAGGAAGGGACAGGAGAGGAGACAGACACATGGGCATGGAAACCAGGAGGAGTGGAGGGGTGCTGTGAGGACGCAGGGATCAGAATCAGGGCCACGGAATAAGTGTGTGTGACTTATACCTAAAAAAAAAACCCACAAAACCCAACTATATTTCCTGCCAATTTTTGCCCAAATCACAATAAAAAGTTGATTTACTTTCATTATCAGGCCTTTAGTAAGGCATTTAACAAGCACCTTTTTTTTTTTCAATTTTAACATAAATCTCCAAAGTACTGAAGAGCAATGACGTCACTCTGGATACTAAGGTGCACCTGATACAGACCATGGTCTTTTCACTTACTTGCTGTGCATCAGAGAGTTAGACAATGACTAAGGCGGATAGAAGGAGAACTGATGCCTTTGAGCTGTGGTGTTGGAGAAGAGCATTGAATATACCATGGACTGCTAAGAAAACGAACAAGTTCATCCTGTTGTTGTTGTTATGTGCCATCGAGTCATTTCCGACTCATAGCGCCCCTATGCACAACAGCCCTAAACCCTGCTCTATCCTGCGCCAACCGCACCGCCTCTGACACACCCATCCCG
>NW_006399898.1:3851667-3854191 GCF_000299155.1 Elephantulus edwardii
GGCCTTATTTTTTGCTATTTCCTTCAAAGCAGCTTGAACTTCTTCCTTCATCACCATAGGCTCTTGCTCATAAAAGTTCATCCTGGAGAAGGTTATATCAGGCTGCTCCTTGGAGGCAAGGATTCTGAAGCTCCATCTGAAATACTTTGGGCATGTTGCAAGAAGGGACCGGTCCTTGGAGAGGGACGTCATGCTTGGGAGAGTGGAGGGACAGTGCAGGAGAGGAAGACCCTCAATGAGATGAATTGATTCAGTGACGGGTAGTCAGGGTAAATGTGTCAGAGGCAGTGCGACTGTCACAGGATAGAGCAGGGTTTAGAGCATAGGGTCACTATGAACCGCAGGTGACTTGACGGCACATAACAATGACAACAGCAATACTGAATGAATGGAAATCCAAAGCCTCTGTAAATTTTCATTGAAAGTAATAATTAAAAAAATGACAACAACATAAATCCATAGGCACTGGATAGTCAACTGGTTACACTATCTTATCAGAGTTCCTGGATCCTACAGGATTACAGAAGGCCCGTGGGACACGTCTCACGTTTGCGGAGACACTCACCGCTCTGGTTTAGTGAGGACGAGACCGTTGAAGACCCGCGAGAGGTCGCGGAGGTTAAAGATGTAGTGGAACTTTGACGGGGTGGGCGGCAGGTCCTGGACGATGCTTTTGTAGAGTGCTAAGGTGCAGGACGTCAGCCTGTCGGTCACGGCCACGATGTTCTCGTGAAACGTCTGGAGAATGGAAAGAACTGCGCGTGTCCCTGGGGGAGTGTGAGCTCAGTCCCCTCCCAACAGGGGCAAGACGGGGCGTCCGCTCCCACAGAGGGGCACAAAGCAGCCCCACCGTGGCTGGAGGGCTGGTTCTGCGTAGGGTTCAGTGGCAGGGGGCTTGGCTTCTGATGCTTTTAATTTTTTTTTCCCCCTTACCAGTGTATGGCCTTTCAGGATGGAATAATAAATGAGGTGCAGAGACTCGTCCGAAGGAAATGGTACAATGAAGACGTTGAAGAGTGAGATGAACCTCGGGTCCACTTCGTTGCGCCCGCCTCCGGCCTTCCCCATGGCGGCGATGAAGCCGAGGTCCCGGATGCTTTTACAGTTCAGCTCCTTCCCCCGATCGTACAGGTAACCCTTCTCCAGGAGCAGCTTCAGCAAGGCGATTGGCTGCTGCGTGCCGTACTCATCAACCTCAAGTGTTTTAAAGGAAAAAGAGTGGTATCGGAAATAAGGCAGAGGGAGAGAAAATGCCCATCTAAATGAGACTAAAGAACAACAAAAACTTCAAGAACCTCTCTGGGATTCGCTCAGCATGCCCTGTCCTCTGCACCACGGGGCGTCTCAGAGTTTATAAAGATATATTCATTTGTGAGGGTCTTCCTCACCCAGACCACACGCATCCCGAGGGCGGGAAGCACTCAGAGTAGCTCATGTGCACAGCACTGGTCCTGTACGGGGCACGCGGTAAACAGACACTGACTAGACGGACAGGTGAGGTAAGGTGGATGGGTGGGTGGACAGCTGGGTGGACGTGAGTACAGTAAGACTGCGTGACAGATACACAAACAAGTCAGGCGGTGGATGAACATACAAATGAACAAACATGCATAGATGAGGGGATGGATGAGTCAACAGATAAATGCACGGAGGCCGAAATGGATGGTCAGATGTCCAGACGGGTAGATGGGAGAACAGATGGATAGGTAAATCTTAGAGAGATGTGGAGAATGTGGAGAGATGGATGAACAGGTGGGGAGTGGATAAACAGGTAAGTGGCTAGACTCGCAAGAACGGATAAATCGATGGACAGATGGAGAAGTGATAAATACATAAGTGGACGGACAAACAGGTGATAAATACACAGGTGGATGGACGGACAGGTGATAAATACGGAGGTGGAAATGGGGAGAGGTGCGGTCCAGGGGGATTTAACACAGTCCACCTGGAAGACAGACCTTCAAGGAAAATGGTTCTGCAGAAACTGTAGAAATGAAAACTCCAGTATATTAAAAAAAGAAAACAGACAAGTTGCATTTTCAGGGTCTGGCTCCAGAAATGCCTGGCTCATCACTGAGGCTCCCCATTCCCTGGCAGAGCCAGAGGATTCTCCAGAGGCGCCTGCCCTGTGCCCCCCACGGACACGTGGTGAGAACAGCATCAACGTCCAAGGAGAGCTCGCCTGGGAGCTCCTTGCTCGAGCAGATGCAGAGGGCAGTTCAGAGGCTGCGGGGCGCCCATTTTCCCCTCATGGAGCACAAGCAGGAAGAGACTGAGCAGGGCACCCCAGGGCTCGCTCTGCTCGGCCGACCCCACACCCCACACCCCACGAATAATGCAGAATAAAGGTGGTGTCTTCCCACTGGATCGTGTCAGATGCACATGTATGTCAGAACACACTGCCGGGGCCCTTTCCTCCCACTGACTGACGTCACACACACACACACACACACACACACACACACACACACGTGTCAGCGCTGGGACCTCAGTGGGGGCTTAGGTGTTGATATGATGCGGGGCA
>NW_006399898.1:3854291-3858056 GCF_000299155.1 Elephantulus edwardii
GCTGGGACCTCCCCACCCCACCCCCCTCGCTACCTTGGGCATGTTCATGTCGTCCATGAACACCAGCAGGCGCTTCCCCGTGGGCGGGCCGTACGTGTCCTTGGTCCTCTTTTCCACACTGGCTTCCAAGTTTCTCTGGATATCCAGGGAGGTGGTGCGGGACGAGAAGTTGACCGTCAACACGATCTGAAATGAGATCGTCGGGGAAGCTGCCCTGTCCACCGGGGGGCGTCAGCAGACATGCTGGAAAGGAAGCTGTCATCTGTTGTGCTAACTCCGTGACATCTGAGCCTTAATTGTGTGGTGGTTCACATTGTTGGCTTGTTCCATTGAAGCCCTGAAGGAACTTTCAGGAACTTTCTTACTGTGAGCAGAGCTGGAGTCTACACAGCAAGTTGGTTTTCCATTTGACCACTGACACTCATTCCGATTCCTGACACTCACTGCAATCCCCACAAGATAACGAGGCCCTTCCCACGTCACCCCCGTTCTCCTGTTTCCCCGTTTCCTGGCATCCTAACCATCCCAGGCTTCTGAGCCCTTCTCCTGGGCCAGTCCAGTGACCTACGTTTGTCTCTTGATTAAGATTTTTCAGGAAGTTCTGGGTAGTAGCCGTCTTTGAGGTGCCTGATTCACCGACGAAAAGAACAGGCTGCTTAATTTTAGTCACTTGCTCCAATATCCAGCTGGTGCGGGTGGTGTCCACTGTGGGAACTGAGGGAAGGAGAAAAAAATCCCCACATGCATTAAGAGCCGCCGGGTCCGAGGAACTGCAGACAGCACATGGAATCAGAGTGACCACTAGCCAGAGGCCATCAGGTGACTTTGAAATATGTGTGTGGGGGGGTCAAGCCTGCTTCATAAAGTGCCAGCACCTCAACTGACCCCCAGCTTTATTGAGGTGTAACTTACATCCTATAAAATATACCCACTGGACGTGTCTCCAGCAAGACTAGGATGTTCCTACAGTTGAGCCCTCACCATCAGCAGCGAGCTTCGAACACCCGAGCTGTTCTTAATGCGTGATTCTAATTTCTACACAAAACATAAGAACTCAGCTTCCTTGCGGATCTCCTGCGTCTCGCGGGCTCTCCTCTGTGGCGTCTGGCTTTTCCCCACCAACACACACCTCTAAAGACAGTAACCACAGCATCAGGTTGAGGTCGACCTTGCACTGACAGGTTTTAATCCCAGCGGTTGCTGAGAAAACAGATACGCCTTGGTCCATTAGAACAATGGGGCCACCACCATACATGCTGGAGAAGCCATTCAGCCTGTGACTTATCTAAACAGCCAGAGGCGTGTTGAGAACACAGCTCTCTGCAGCGACTTGCACACACACAGCACAGGCCTGGTCAGTGAGGACCCTCTGCTTAAACGCGGCCATGATCTTCCTTCCCGTGCCCAGTCAGCTCCGAGGGCGGCAGGGGCTCCGTGGAAACGGGAGACAAAGGCCAGCAGCCCTGTCCACCCCACCCGGTACTCTGAGCACCCAGAGGGCACACGGCGGCTCTCACCGTCCCTGAACCAGACCCTCTTAGCCCAAGGGACAGGCGCAGGCCCCGCTTACCCAGGATGTCCACAAACTTCTTTTCAGGACTGTGAACGTACTCGGGAACTAGTTGACTCCACGGGATCCATTTTTTCTCTTTGGAATCAAAGTGAAAGTCGTACAAGGTAGGAAGATGCCCTGTAGGAGACAGGGTGTGTTTCTTCTTGGTCACTGGGTTAGGGAGACAAAAACGTCACCACAGTCTGGAAATGAGCTGATCCCTCCCGTCCACTGGACAGCTAGGGAATCAGGAGTGGCTGCCCAGGACAGGAGTTTACTGGGCACTTTGAACTGATGCCGCCCATCCACCGGACAGCTCCTGGAAATCGGCAGTGGACGCAGAACAGGGGTTTACTGAGCACTTTGAGCTGATGCCTCCCTTCCACTGGACAGCTCCAGGAAATCGGGAGTGGACACCTCAGGACAGGAGTAGACTGAGCACTTTGAGCTGATGCTATTGGGTTACTAGAAAGGTACCTCGTGAGAACTCTGAACTGATGCTCCTCACCAAGTATGCAGCCCTCATAGTGCTGGGACCAGTGCTACCTGTCCAGCAGACAGACAGGGGCTGAGCTGTGACTCTGAGCTGGGAGGAGGAAGTCGCACGGGGTCCTCGCTCCGGGCGTGACAGCTGCTGGTGGGTCACGGGAGGGTGGTTGATAGCAAGTATGCAGTGTCCCTGCTGAGGGCTACATTCCACCACAAGCCTAGCTCCCCAGATTCAGGCACACGGTCCCTCCTGCACATTTCAGGAGCCTGATGTGGGAGACTGGGTGACGAGCAGGACCCTGGAGGGCAACACAGGCTCAGACCTGTGCAGACGGCCACCATCTGTGAGTGAGACTCTGCTGATCGCTTCCTACCCCAGTCAGAACACCACGGGCAACAGCGATGGTTGATAAGCAATGCGTACGTGGCCCTTGTAACCACAGCCATTCCTGAGCCGTCTCGAAACAATTTGGAATTTGGTTAAAATCGTGTCCCTGCTGCAAAATGCTGTGTCTACCCAGAACTTTGGAATGTGGGGCTATTTGGAAATGGGGTCTTGACATGAGAAAGTAGTGAAAATGGAATGGAGTGGCCCGAACTCTAATCACTGGTGTCCCCAGAAGAAGTGGAAGGGAAACCAGAGACGCACAGGTGTAGACGACTGTGTGGCTGTGGAGGCGGAGATGGTGGTGATGAAGCCGCAAGTCAAGGGACTCATGGGACAACCAGAGGCCAAAGGCCAAAGAGGGCTCGTCCCCTAGAGCCTTCAGAGGGAGCTCCGTCCTGTTCTGGCTGATTCCGGACCCCTGCAGTCTGGGAACTGTACAAGAACCACCTCTATTGTGTGGGACCACCTCGTTTGGGGAACTTAATTACAAAAGCCACATGGCATTCATCCAGAAAGCTCCCCAAGGAAATGCCACCGGCTGGATGCCCAGAGGACTGGTGACTGGAGTCCAGGGCGGGCAGCTGGGAGGCCGGTCAGGGGAGGATGGAGCTCAGGGAAGGGCTTGGGGACTGGGCGTAGGGGGGTCAGAGGAAGGGAAAATGGTTAAAGGGTGTTATGGATTGAAATGTGTCCCCCAAAAAAATATATATATGTCAGCTTGCCTAGGCCATTATGTAATTATCTTCCACTTTATCTTATTATCCTATGTGCTATAAAGCCAAACTTTAGTCATGTAAATGAGTTAATGACTGAGACTGGTGGCCGCTATCAGGGAGGCTATTGACCCAGTGACTGCAGCTGTGGGCTCACGCGGGTCAGAGATGGTGAGGACAGCACAGGACAGGACAGGGGTCAGTTCTGTTGTTCACAGGGTCACGATGAGTCATACTCAACTCGACAGCATCACATGACATAGGACAGAACCTGAGGGTTGAGGCGTATGAGTCAATCTCGTTTAAGATAAAAAGGAGATTTAACAAGCAGGCGGACATCAGGAGGACTGGGAGGGAAAAGAGCCTTGGGCTGAGTGTGTCCTTTAGATCCAAGGTCCCTGCACTGGGAACCTTCTGGAATCCGGAGGCACACAGAAAGAAAGCCTTCCCCAGAGGAAATACCGTAAATTTGGAGTTCTGGCCTCTTAATCTATGAGAGAATAATATCTGGTGAAATCACCCATGTATTACGTTTCTGCTTTTGTAGCACTGGGCAACTGAGACACTGCACTGTGGTGTCTTTGTGACAGCAGCATTGGATGACTGAGACAGTGCACTGTGGT
>NW_006399898.1:3858366-3867440 GCF_000299155.1 Elephantulus edwardii
ACTGAGACGGTGCACTGTGGTGTCTATGACAGCAGCACTGGGTGACTGAGATGGTGCACTGTGGTGTCTATGACAGCAGCACTGGGTGACTGAGACAGTGCACTGTGGTGTGTGTGTGTGACAGCAGCACTGGGTGACTGAGACGGTGCACTGTGGTGTGTGTGTGTGACAGCAGCACTGGGTGACTGAGACAGTGCACTGTGGTGTCTGTGACAGCAGCTCTAGGAAACTGAAACCAGATAATGCACATGGCTTGTTTTACTGCAATACTACTTTACTGTGGTGGTCTAACCCCAAGGCCCTGTGATCTCGGGGCCTACCTGGCAGCTCCCCGGGTTTGGCCCAGACTCCTTCTGTGTCAATCGTCGGCATTGAAGCCAGGTGTTTTACGCAGTCGTCAAACATCCCCCTGCCCTGCTCCAGCAGACAGGCCCCCAGAGAGCAGTACAGCGCCTCCAGGAAGCAGCACTCCAGAAAGTCGGGGTCTTCTATCTCTCCCTCGAGCAGCGCGTCCAGCATCTTGGTTAACTGGGTTACCTGGTGCACAGAAAAAAACACCTGGCTGAGCTCACAAGACACCACACAACGGGGACACCTCCAGGAGCAAGTCCTGGCATCCCAGACCCCAGAGAGACGGGAACTCTAAGAAGCAAACCCCAAACCCGGTGCTATCACATCGATTCCCGCTCACGGGGACGCCCGTGTATGCAGAGTACGGCTGTGCTCCTGGAGTGTCCAGTGGCCGTGAGCTTTTGGACGCAGGGCACCAGGCCCGCCCTCTGAGGCACCTCTGGGCGTGCTGGACCAGGGAAGCTCTACTTGAGCCACCGCTTCGGCTCAGAGCGGACAGCCTGACGAGCCTTCCCACAGAGACGCAGGGAAGGGCCGCACAGTCCTTCATCATGACCTGCAGAACGGCAGCGTGCAGATCTGCCATCTCTGCTCCTGTTGAAAGCCCACCGTAGGTCTACTGCTGGGGGAGAAGTTCTTCAGGTCACGGCATTTCCAATGGGTTCATCTGCATGTGAAAGCTGGGACTGGCCTCGATTCCATTATACAAAGCATGAGGAGGGCTGGAGAACGGACACCTCTCAACGGTGGTGTTGGCTAGAGGATGGGGCTGCCCAGGGGCTCTGGGGGAGCAGACTGTCTAAAAGGTGCAGCCGGAGTGCTCCTCAGAAGAGAGAGGAGGGGGGCTGCATCTCACACACTTCGGCATCTTTATAAGGAGGGGCCAGGCCTTGGGAACGGCCCTTGTGCCTGGTAAATAGAGGGTCAGTGACTAAGAGGACGCCGGTCAGCTTGGGTCGCTGCACATCGAGGATGACTCGGCGGCTCCCGCAGCTGCAGCAGCCGGGGTGCTTTCTTACCATGTTGAGGTCCGTCTGAGGAACTATGGTCTTGAGTCTCTCTCCTTGCTTCCCATCCACTAATCCTTCCACTATCATATCGATGAGGTAGGGCACGTACTTCTCAAAGAGCTGCTGCAAGTCGCCTTGCTCTGTCTGTGAAGAGAGTGAGTTCCCAAGGCGTTTCAACGGCTCATGGAGTCGTCCAGGCAGTGGGTAACCCCTGATCATAAGGCCTCATCTTTGGATTTGCCTTTGGAGACTAAGGTGCGTCTGATACAGGCCATGATCTTTGCAATCACTTGTTATACATCAGAGAGTTGAACAATGACTAGGGAGGACAGAAGGAGAATTGATGCCTTTGAGCTGCAGTGCTGGAGAAAAGTATTGAATGTACCATGGACCGCTAAGAGAACAAACAGGTTCATCCTGGAAAGGGTGAAGCCGGACTGCTCCTTGAAGACAAGGATTCTGAGGCTCCGTCTAACATACTTTGGACATGTTGCAAGGTGGGACCAGCCCTTGGAGAAGGACGTCATGCTTGGGAGGGTGGAGGGACAGCACAGGAGAGGAAGACTCTCTATGAGGTGCTTCAATTCAGTCACTGGGGTAATTGGGGTGGGTGTGCCAGAGACAGTGAGATTGGCACAGGACAGAGCAGGGTTTAGGGCTGTAGTACACAGGGTCGCTATGAGTCACAAGTGACTCGACAGCATATAACAACAATGCATACTCATTTCTCTAGGAAGCATTTCCATTCATGCCCTGGGAGGGGAAAGGTGGTATAATAGAACCCATCTGACAACAGTGGGACTGGTCACCATAATGTCTCAGTGACAGGGCCACAGCCACCTGGCAGAATGTGAGAGGCAGTGAAAGGGCTCTGCTGATTGGCGACAGCAGGGGTCACGTGAGCCCTCATGTGACCACTGCCATTGAGTTGATCTGGCTTCACCGTGACCTGACAGGAGAGAGACCTGCCTGTAGGATTTCAGAGGCTCGAATCCCGGTGGAAGCAAACAGCCTTATCTTTCTCCTAAGGAGTGCACAGTGAGTTTGAACCTCTGAACTGTTGACTAGAAACTCAGTGTTTAATGCCCCATGCCACCAGGGTTCCTCCTGTATGATTGTGCCCCAAACAGTCTTATCTTCTCTTTGTGCCCTGGTTTCCAACCCCCTCACCCCACCAGCTTAATCGCCTTGTAGAGGACACTGGTGTGGTGGCCTGAGAGTGGTCAAGCCATCATCTTGCACAAGGAACTGTTTCATTCATCTCCATGCCTTTCACTGAAGCCTACTGTTGGAGAAGACAGACTTTCTAGCAGCCAGATGACCTCCCATCACATGACTAGGGGTCTACCCTTTCCACGTTGTCCTCAACTTAGGGAGCAATGTGGGGGCCACACATCTCTCAATTGCTGGTTCTGTCCAGACAGGGGCTCGAAAACTATGTTCTGAGATACAGCTGGTCTGCCATCTGTTTTTGTAAAATAAAGTTTTCCTATCAATAAACAAATGGATAGAGAAGCTCTGTTATATTCACACAATGGAATACTATGCAGCATTGAAAAACAAGGAATTAATCAAATATTATGAAAAATGGGTGACCCTGGAGGACATTATGCTGAGTGAAATACCTCAGTCACGAAAGGACAAATATTGCATAGGGCCACTGTTGTAAAACGGAACTGACATCAGGGTTGAGGGAAGACAGAGAACGAGGTGAAGAATGATGTATACTGCATTGAAACAGATGAGGGAGAGAACTGTTTAAAAGGGTTATATGATTAGGTATTATTGTCATAACAGGAGTCAGAATGAAGGCTGCACAGTGAAGTGGACTTGGGGGGAGGGACTGCATAACAACGAAAGAATTTTTCTTTTTCTTTTCAAGGAGAAGCGGTACTGGAGGGGAAGGGTGGGCAAGGAGAAAAGTGCAACGATGAATGACTGGAAACCCTAAGTCTCTGTAAACTTTCATTAAAATTAATTTTAAAAGATTAAATAAAGTTTTATTGGTACCCAGGTCTGTGCATTCAATTCTATATTGTTTATGACTGCTTTTATAACAATGGTACAGTTAGACAGACACAGAATCAATCACCTCGCTCACAAAGCCTGAAATGCTTAATCTTTGCCCTTTTACAGAGATTCCCTAGTCCCCGGCCTAGGCCCTGAAAATCATGACTAGCCCGTCTGTTAAGAATGATACAGAAATATTATGATTTCCACGTTTTTAATCCACCATATGGGCAACTATGCTTGTTCAGGTTCATGAAGAGATAAAGGTCATTGCCTCCAATTGCAAACATCCCTCTGGATTCTATGCACCCAGCCACCCAAGTCAGGATTCACTTTAGAAATCATTCTCACCTTGTTTTGTATTTTATTAACCCATTTTTTCCAATAGGGTTCGTACTTCAAGTTTTTAGGATCCACATACACCATCCCGCATCGTGACACGGTTGCGGGAGAGGCATACTGTAAATCTCCAACCTAGAAAAAGAAAATCAATCATTTCTACAGCTTGTTTGGTTAGGGAACTTGTTTTTTCCCCAACTGTATGGAATTTAAGTCGTCGTGGACTAAGATCGCTTTCCTGAGAGACTCCTAATTGAGAACTTAGGTTTGTCCTCAAAGATTATACATTCATGATATCACACCTTTTTTTTAGCTTTTTCTTCCTATAAAATTAATATGAAAAATGAATATAATGTAGGATCTCTGGCAAAACCAGTAAAATATAAAGAAAGCCAATGATTAGAAATCCCACCACACAAAATGGAACAAGCAGGATGGTTCGCACCCTGTAAAGACTGTCACCATGTCACCGAGAAAGTTAATGCAGAAATTGGTGACTAGGGACCTAAACTGCTGTGTGATTTAAAACCTCTGAAAATTCACTGGAGGGTCAGCTGTGGGTAAGTTCCAACTCGACAGCATATAATAATAACATTTATTACTACTTCAGCCAGACCCACTGCTGTCATTTCTGACTCATGGAGACCCTACCCTGTAGGACAGAGCCAGTCCCACCTTACCCTAAGGGGTAACTAGTGAGATTGAACATCTGACCTTTCGGCTAAGAGCCCAAGAGGTAACCCACTGCAGTACAGGGGTCCCGTTCCTTGGACAGACATGTAAAGTATCAAATGAAAAGCTTGCCTTGACAGTTCACTTTCCTACTACTTGCCTCAAAGAGCAGAGCACAGTGGGCTTGAAGCCGGATTCGCTCCCCGTTGGCCAGCGTCAGCAGTTTGTTGTCGTCCATGACAGAGTTCATGTTCTCCACCCACAGAGCGTCCACGTCACCATCAAATAAGATGTACCTGTGGCCAGCAGAGAACGGTGAGAGCCGCCAGCTCCAAGCCCCCGGGTCCTGGTGCCCAGAGGCCGGAAGGCATCTCACCTGGCCCAGACCTCAGCCCCGCCTGGGGTCTATATACCTCCTGTTGCTTTGCTTTTGATGATACGAAGCCATTTTAATTAGCAATTTAAAATAAAATCAATAAAGTAAACTATCAGGACATCAGCATAAATCTCTGGACAAAGGATCTGGTGGGCTATGAATGTTCTTGTTGTTCTTGTTCTTGTTATTGGGTGCAGTCAAGCTGCCTATGGCTGAGGTCGATTCTGTGAACAGCTCTGCACCCTGCCCCGCTGCACGCCCCATCGTGGCTGGCCTCACACTCACCGTCACGCTCACGAACATCGTTGGAGTCACTGGTTCAACTCTCTGGTTGGCTTGGTCTTTCTCTCTCTTGTCAACCCTCTATCTTTCCCTTCATGATTTCTTTTTCCAAGAACAGGCCTATTCTGAATATATACCCAAAGTATATACCACTAACAAAGAAGTTAAAATGTCTTTTTCTTTTTAAAAATATTCTTTTTACTGTGATTTGAGTGAAAGTCTACAAAGCCTATTGGCCTTTTACGCCATCATTCATAGATATTTTGTTTTATTGCCGCATTATTTACAAAAGCAAAGAGAGAGAAAGAAGTCAAGCATCCATCAGTGGATGGTGGGTTGAAGAAAGGATGGCAGCCTCACACAGTGGAGCCCATACCACCACCAGAGGATGATAAAAAACTCACAAAGCACAGCGTTACATAGATGGATGCAGAGGACATGAGTGCAGGAAGTCACCAGAGAAGGGCAAATGTTATATAAGAGCAGTGTTTTTAAAAGTTAATGTTTCCTACACATAGAGAATCATTTCTGGATACTTAGCACAGTTGGGAAGGGGGAGAGAGGTGACAGACACATATTAAGATTGTTGTTGTTGTTGAATGCTGTCAAGTCAAACACCACTCATAGTGACTCTATGAACAAAAGACCTAATGCCTTTCCATAACTGTCGTCATTTCTCCAAGTTCAGAGAGTTTCCAGAGGCTTTTGGTTTAGGAAGTGGATGCCGCTCCTGCTTCCAAACCTGTTTTACAAATGGGAGCTCCACCCAACACTGTCCACATTGGGAAACCATTCCGGTATTCGCTACCCCAATGGCACAAGGTTCAGCATCACAGCAAACCCACGTTATGTCATTACAGCACGTTGACAAAGAAGGATGTACAAGGTGGAAGAGTGTTCCTCCAGGTACAACAGCACTAGTTTCACTTAGCAGTGGTTAAGTGTCATCAAGTCGAACACGACCGAGAGTAAGTTTTGCACTTTGTTCTATGATTAACCACATTTCTGTACAGAACTCTTGTTCTATAACTACCATAATTTCTGTACATTTATAGACTTTAGAGAGTTTGTAGAGTTTAGGGAGTTTGGAGAGTTTCCAGAGGCATCTAGTATAGGAATTGGAAGCCACTCCTGCTTCCCAGCATAAATCAGTCTGGAAGCTCATCCACACATTGTACTTAATGGTTTAACATTATGGTATTTGACAAGACAACAGAACAGTGTACAGCATCACAGCAACACCAAGTTGTTCAGTTCAGCAAACAAACAAAAGATTGCTGTGTCATTCAAGACAGAGGGAGAAAAAGGTACATTCAATAAGGTGACACTATTTAATATTCTAAAATTAAGCACAGTATTGGTTACTCATAGGACATTGAAGAATGAGAAGACAGCATGAAAAATCTGGATTTCCCGCTTCGATGGTTCACTTGAAGGTCTGGTAGTGCAGATCTGTACCCCACATGGGAACAATATGCAGAAGTTGGGGGGTGCTGCCCCATTGGAAACAGGGGGTGCGCTGCCGAGAGCATTCTGGTCCACCCCACCCCACTCTGTCAACCCAGTGCCACGTGTCAGCGGCCATTCAGCATGGATTCTGCCACTCTAGATTTCTTATGGCAAAGTCAAGAGGGACAGCAAGTATTCTGAGGAGGTACCCAGAGGGCCTGACCCACTTCACTCTTCTCTGTTTACCCAGGGACCCCGGAAACCCCCAAGTTGATGGCCTTCATCTGTCCTGACTGCCCGTCTTCATGTCTTCCTTGTCTCCAGATGGTCCTGAAGTCAACCATCCACTTCAGTGAGTCACAGCACAGCAAAGCCCTTGTCCATGTAAGACACAGAGGAAACTTTGCTCATTAGCTGTGCTTCCATATTTCTTCCAATGAACTCACTGGGCTAAGCCATCAGCTTCTTTGCAGTGATTAACATTTTGGTTTATTGCCCACCAATAACTTTTTCCTCTTTTTAACTTTTCCTTTTTAAATAATTTCACACTTATATAAGAGTTAAAGCAATAGGATAATATGAAGAACCCACATCTGCCTTTCACCCAAATTCTCTAATTGCTTCTTCTTCCACCTTTGAGGACTCTCTCTCTCTTTATTCTCAGAATTATTTGAGAGTAAGGAGCACTATAATGTCCCTGTATTCCTAATTATATCAGGACACATTTCCTAAAAGTAATCTCCACCTTACATAACTCTAGAACAATGGTCAAATTTAGGAGATGTAGCGTCAGTGTGGTCCTATCATCTAACACACAGTCCATACTCAAGTAGTCCTAAGATTTCCTAAGAATTGGAGATCATGTTGTCAAATGTGCTAAGAAAACATGTTTCCACTTTATAACTCTCGTGGGAATAGTACATTCAAGCTACAGCAGCAATAATAGATGGCAGAAGCCACTGTGTGGAGGGTTGATAAGAAATGGGCAATTCAGGGTGTGTCCTCATAGATTGGCTATCAGTTTCAAAGAAGATGACATCAACTTAATCGATGCTCTCGCCAACTGCAGGGCAAGACAATTGAAGACACACGCAGGGATGACAGGGCGTCACCACTGTGATGCTGTTGCCATGGCTGCAGAGGGCTCTGGCCGTGAGGGAGCACCAGGCACACCCAGAGTGAGGACGATCAAGGGATCAGCTAGTCTGGACTCCTCCCCATAGCCAAGGCCATGAAGGTAAAGAAAGTCTATGCACACCCATGTTTATGGCAGCTTTGTTCACAATAGCAAGGAGTTGGAAACAACCTAAGTGCCCATCAATAAACCAATGGCTAGAGAAGCTGTGGTATATTCACACAATGGAATACTATACTGCATTGAAAAACAAGGAACTCATGCAATATTATGAAAAATGGGTGACCCTGGAGGACATTATGCTGAGAGAAATATCTCAGTCACGAAAGGACAAATATTGCATAGGGCCACTGTTGTAAAACGGGACTGACATCAGGGTTGAGGGAGAACAGAAAAGGAGGGGAGGAATGATGTATACTGCATTGAAACAGATGAGGAAGAGATCTGTTTAAAAGGAATATATGAATGGGTACTCTTTTCATTACAAAAATCCAGAGTGAGGGCTGCGTAGTGGAGTGGACTTGGGGGGAGGGATTGCATCACAATGAAAGAGTTTTTCTTTTTCTTTTCAAGGAGAACAGAGAATTAGGGGAGAGGGGGTGGGCAGGGAGAAAAGTGCAACAATGAATGTCTGGAAACCCTAAGTCTCTGTAAACGTTCATAAAAATTATTTTTAAAAATAATTAATAAAAAAAGAAAGAAAGTGTAAGGGGTTTCTCATGATTCAAGGCCACTGTCAAGGGCTGGGCTGTCTCCAAAAATATGTGTCACAGCTGGGCCATGAACCTCAGGGGTATGGCAGTTACACAATGTTGCAATCATACCTCTTCATGTGACGGGAAATGATCGGAAAATCTGCTGTGCCTTTCTAGTCCTGGCTCTGGACACAGCCACTGTCATGATGGTGATACCCCCCAAAAAGAACCAGATTGCCGTATATGAAGTCCTTTTTAAGGAGGGGATGATGGCCAAGAAGGATGTCCACATGGCCAAGCACCCTGAACTGGCAGACAAAAATGTGCCCAACCTTCATGTCATGAAGGCCATGCAGAGTCTCAAGTCACGAGGTTATGTGAAGGAACAGTTTGCCTGGAGACATTTCTGCTGGGGTCTTACCAACAAGGGTATCCAATATCCACGTGATTACCTCCACCTGCCCCCTGACATTGTGCCCAGCACCTTGCACCACCGCCGTCCTGGGACTGGCAGGCCGTGACCTAAAGGTCTGGAAGGTGATCGACCTGCAAGATCGACTCAAGGGGAAGCTGACAGAGACACAGACAAACGGAGCACAGGGCCTCCTGGTGCCGACAAGAAAGCTGAGGCTGGGCCGGGTCAGCAGCTGAATTCCAGTTTAAAGGCGGATTCGGTAGTGGATGTGGTCAGCCACCTCAGTGAAGTTGGAGGGGAGTGTTTTGTGTTGAATAAACATGTAGCCAGAAAAAGAAAG
>NW_006399898.1:3867670-3873225 GCF_000299155.1 Elephantulus edwardii
AGGAAAGGAAAGGAAAGGAAAGGAAAGGAAAGGAAAGGAAAGGAAAGGAGAAAGAAAAGAAAAACAGTTGTAAGAGGACTAGGGGAGGATGCAAAACCCTGGACCCCAAGGAAGACGGACACTAAAGCCCCTGGTACTGAAAGTAGCCGAGGACCTTCCTCCACAGCCCGTGGACCAGAGCATTCCCTCAGAGCGGGTGCCCTGCATCTGGACATTTGTACCTCTTGCCACCTCAACCGGGAGCGTGTCTATCTCTGGCGTCCCTGATCCAGGTTTACACACTCCTGGTGGAGGAGGGTGGAAATCTGAGTGGCTTTAATGATCTCCTTGAGGTCTTCCTGCGTTAGCAGCACCGGGGGAACCAAGATCGTCTCACAAACTGAGGGTGGAGAGACCTCAACCCACATGCTTTCAACACGTGATCAAGAGGGAGCCGGCCCTGGGGCAGGACGTTATGCTTGATATAGCTGAGGGTCAGTGGCATAGAGGAAGGTGCTTAGTGAGATGAACTGGCCAGTGGCTACAAGGGGCTCACACACGCAGAGACTGTGAGGACGGAGCAGGGACAGGCAGGGTGCCGTGCGGCGTCACCACGTGGCAGGGGCGACCACACCCAGCACTAAGCGCCCAGGCTCTCGCCCAGGCTCTCGCTCCCTCACGGATACTCACTTTCGCTCTTTCTTATCTGTCGGCTTGTTGATCTCCCGGAAGATGTTTGACAGCACCCCGTCTGTCCAGTCCCGGGTGGTGGGGTCCAGGATGCCGTAGAGCTCGATGACACTCACAGCTTTGGGGTTCAGGATGTACAGCTTGGTCAGAATCCCCAGCCTAAAGCAGAGAGGGGCCTCAGCCGTGGAGCGGGAGGGTCAAGGTCATCATTGCCAGACCTGCTACAGTGGACCATTCAAAAGCGAACACGGCCCTTGGAAGACTGAGGCGGGTCTGACCCACGCCGTGATATCCTCGATCACCTCATACTCAGGCTGGATGCTTTCCAGGACTTTGTAGAAAAGACTCATCTGCACCGTCAGCCTTCTCATGGTCCAGTATGTGCAGGGCCCACAGTTCTCGCACACACACGGAGTGCTAACCTACTCACTAGATTCGATTAGCAACGACTCCCTGAGTTGGGAAGGCGTGTTCTGGACAGACCTGCACTCCCGAGAAGGCAATCCGCTAACGGGGACTGTGAGAAGCCACGAGCAAGCATTGCCCCAGGGCCGCACTGGCCAAGGGGGCTTACTCACTTGGTCTGGGCCTGGGACAGCGTGTTGATGACCACGGACTTGCCGCCGCCGGTGGGCCCCACCACCATGGTTGTGTGACGTGTCAGCATGGTCTCGAACATCTGCACCACTTTATCCACCTGGGGAGGGCGGCACAGGTGACGGGGTTAAAACACATCTCTTGAAAGACAGTTTTCTTGAGATGATAATAACTCATACGCCACATGAACTTTAGAGCAAAAACACATCTTGTCTTAAAACAGCTCTGTTGGCAGGCGCTGCCGGCTCACGATGACCTCAAGAACAGCGAAATGAAACCATGCCCGCCCCGACGCCATCCCCACAAACACGACGGCAGAATTAAACCAGGCCAGTGCCCACGTCAGCGCCTCCCTCACAGACACCACTGGCTTGGGCCCAGCTGCACGTTTACAGTGTCAGTCCATCTTGTGGAGGTTCTTCCCCTCTGGCTGGTGACCCTCTGCTTGGCCCAGCATGAAGCCCTTCTTCAGGGACTGGTCCCTCTGGACACCATGACCAAAGCAGCTGAGACAAAGTCCCATCATCTTTGCTTCTGAGAAGCGCTCTGACTTGTACTTCTTCCTAATCAGATCTCTCTGTTCCTTTGCCAGTTTACTGTCTAATATTAACCCTCATAACCAACACCAAAATTCAAGGGGATCATTTTTGATCTTCCAGCTATCATAACTTGGACCAGGCACACCTTAGTCTTCAATGTTACATCCTTGCTCGTAAATGCTTCGAAAATATTCCTAACAGCAGATTTGTCCAATGCAATGTGTTCGATTACCCACCAAGCCTTTGACTGTGAAGTAAAAATAAAATCCTTAAAAAAGAAAAAAGGGGAAAAAATCCTTGACAGCTTCCCCCTTTTCTGCATTTATCAGGTTGCTGCCCTCTGGTCCAGTTGAGGACTTGAAATTGTGGTTTACCTTTATGTAGAAAGCTGTGGTCTTACTGAGGTAGAATTCTCGTTTCCAGGGTCCATTTCAATGGTTGGTTCTTAGCATATGCTGAGTGTGCACCCATCATCCATCAATTTTACAAAGAATTCTGATCACCCTGCAAAGGTACCCTGTGTGTGTCCCCACGCTCCCCTGACCTCCCTGTCTCCCTCAGCCCTGGTGACCACTAATGGGCTTCCTGTCCCCCGTGGGTTTGCCTGCTCTGGACTGTCCATACAGCGGACTTGTCCAACATGAGGCCTCTGTGACTGTCCGCTCTCACTCGGCGTCATGTCCTCAAGCTCCGCCCACTCTGTGTCAGAACGTTACGCTCTTCTCTAGCCGAGTCGTGTTTTATGAAGAACAACCGCTGGTGCTGGAGCTGAGCTCTGACGCGAGTTTCAAGGTCAGCGGTGAGAAGCCCCCGAGCCGTGCTGTACCAGGGGCGTGTGGCGGTCTACTTCTTCTGTAACCAGTGCAGCCTTGGAAACCCTCTGAGAAAGTTCTGTCCTGTTCCTGTACATCCCACCCAGCGGCCGTCAACAGCGTTTCACCGAACAGATGGACCAGGTGTTGTGCCATCACCGGCTGCAGGACCCTGGAGTTGTCCCCGTTTTGTCTGTTGTGTGAAGTCTTGCGATGCACATTTGTGTACAAGTTCTGGTGTTTTCTGTTCTCTTGGGTCCTTATCTCAAGCCACGTCACCAGGTGGAACTTTAACTCCATGTTTAACTCACTAGGGACGCTCCAGGCTGTCACAGTGGCTGCAGAGTTAGATAAACACTCATGGGTGATTACCAGGGATCAGGGGAGAAGGGCCAGGGATGTGAGGAGTCTCTGTTCAAGGGCACAGAGTCTCTTGAGTGATAGGAAAGTTTTGCAAACAGGCAGTGGGTCACAACATGGTGATTGTACTTTATGTCGCTGAATTAAACACTTAGGAATGGTGACGACGGCAGCTTCCTGTTAGCCCTCTACCCTCGCTGCCATTCAGTCCAGCTCACAGGGGCCCTGTATTGGATTTCTGAGGCTGTAAATCTTTGCTAGGGACCTCTCCAAAGTACTGAAGAGCAATGGTGTCTCTCTGGAGACCAAGGTGCCTCTGATACAGGCCATGGTCTTTGCAATCACTTGCTATGTGTCAGAGAGTTGAACAATGACTAAGGAGGATAGAAGGAGAATTGATGCCTTTGAGCTGTGATGTTGGAGAAGAGTATTGAATGTACCATGGACTGCTAAGAGAACAAACAGGTTCATCCTGGAAAGGGTGAAGCCGGGCTGCTCCTTGGAGTCAAGGATTCTGGGGCTTTGTCTGACATACTTTGGACATATTGTAAGGAGGGACAGGTCCTTGGAGAGGGACATCATGCTTGGGAGGGTGGAGGGACAGCACAGGAGGGGAAGGCCCTCTATGAGGTGGATTGATTCAGTGACTGGGGTAATCGGGATGGGAGTGTCAGAGACAGTGCGATTGGCACAGGACAGAGCAGAGTTTAGGGCTGTTGTACATAGGGTCACTATGAGTTGCAAGCGACTCAACGGCACATAACAACAATAACAAATCTTTGCAAGAGAAGACCACCGTCCTCCTCAAAATATCTGGGGCCTTCCAACCGCCCCAGCCCCCAAGCCATCACAGTGACCTCTGGGTTTCAGCCCATCTCACCTGCACAGGTAAGACGATGTAGCCGTTCTCCGCCAACACCTGCTCCACAGCGTCGTTGAAGTCGGGGTAGCGAACGCGAGGGCAGTCGAGCCCCGGGAACAAGTCGGAAATGAGGCCGAGGAAGAGAGGGACGTCTTCAAACACGAACTTGGGCAGGTTCATGTCACGCAGGGCCCGCATCAGCACCACGTCCTAGGAGAGGGAGCGTGCCGTTCACACAGGCCCCTAGCAGGACCGGGCAGAGTGTGGACCCCTCCCGTAAAACAGGAGAGGACAGCAAACCCTGGCCTGCCGCCCGCACCGCCACCTCCCTGGAGCCGTGTGGATGAAGAGTGAGTCTCCTGCTGGTTCTAGTGCAAAGTGAAGAAAAAAGGAAACCACCACAGACCCTCCTGGTTGTGGTCCTGGGAGGATGCTGTGCACCCCACTCCTGTACCCCATAGTTCTGTGATTATAATGCCATTCCAAGCACTGGAGAGAGGATGCTATGCACCCACTGTTCTGAGATTGCAGTGTTACTACAAACACTGGAGCACCATGACCTTCAGTACCAGAGGGAGGTCACTGAACTTGACCTGAGGGAGTTCCGTCCAATTAAAGAAACCAATCCCATAGGTAAGAGGCTGAACAAAGAGCAGACAATGACACATGGTGTCAGCTCAGACTTAAAGGTGCCCCAAGTGTGACCTGCTGGCCCGAGACCATGATCCCAGCGTTTCCCGAATCCACCAGAACCAGGGGCCGAAGGATGTGCAGGCGCCGAAGGATGTGCAGGCGCCCTACCTCCCTGAGGTCCGAGGAACCCCGCTTCAGCTCCCCCGCCATCACCAGCACCGACTTCAGGGCCCGGAGGCCAAAATCATAGTGGTGCTGCTTGGACAGCTGCTCTCGGGCCAGCTTGTACAGGACAGTCATCTTCTTGGCCAGCGTCTGTGTGGTGAGAGGTAACCACCACCATCAAATCAAAGCACGGGGACGCAGCAGGGCATCGGTACCCAAGAGCGAAGCAACGACAGAGGGGACGCCGCTCGGGCAGTAAACACAGCGAGGCCGGGCCAGTCAGAAAGGCCAAAGGGCATCTTCTGTTTCTAACTCCCAGAAACGGGGGACTAGTAGGAACCCCGAGACTATGGAAACCATTGGGTTTCTGAGGCTGGAAGAGGCTAGACCCCTGAGGACCCCCAGAGCCAGGGAGCCCACCTCGGCCACAGGAAGCCCTCTGATGAGTTCCCTAGACTCCCGAGGACCCCCAGAGCTAGGGAGCCCACCTCGGCCACAGGAAGCCCTCCAATGAGCCCACTAGACCTCCATGGACCCCTGAGTCAGTGAGCCTACTTTGGCCCATAGGAAGCTCTCTGATGAGTCCACTAGACACCCCCAAGGACTTCTAGAGTGGGGTAGTCCAGTTTGGCACACAGGAAGCCCTCCAAGGAGCCCATAGACCCCCGAGGACCCCCAGAGCCAGGAGCCCACCTTGGCCCACTGGAAGCCCTCCAATGAGTCCCCTAGACCCCCGAGGACCCCCAGAGCCAGGAGCCCACCTTGGCCCGCAGGAAGCCCTCTGAGAAGGAGCCCATTGACCCCAAGGACCTCCAGAGCCAGGAGCCCACCTTGGCCACTGGAAGCCCTCTGAGAAGGAGCCCATTGACCCCAAGGACCTCCAGAGCCAGGAGCCCACCTTGGCCACTGGAAGCCCTC
>NW_006399898.1:3873643-3874369 GCF_000299155.1 Elephantulus edwardii
CCAGAGCCAGGAGCCCACCTTGGCCCACAGGAAGCCCTCCGAGAAGAGCATGATCTCACAGATCTGCTGCAGGTCAGGAACGATGACGACCACGGGCCGGAACAGGGCCTTCACGGACTCGGGCAGCTCCGTGCGGCCGGCGTAGCCCGGGTTCATGGTGATGAAGATGCCCATCTTCCGGTCCAGGGAGATCTCCTGGCCCTCGAACTAGACAAATGGGAAGGGAGGGGGTATGGGCGGGCGCAGGGCTCCCCTGGGCCCCAGGGAGATTACAGGCAGAGGGCCAGGTCAGAGGGGAAGGCCGGTCGTAGGTGACACCAAACTCAGACCCGAGGAGCCCCTCGGCCCGGGAGCTGGTGTCAGAGGAGGCGTGCGGCCTGGGAGGAGTGGAAGCGCTGCCGTGTGTCCCCAGGTGACCCCACAGGTCCCTCCACCCCTCCAAGTCCTAGCTTCACTCCCGATTCCAGGCGACAGTTCACAAAGGCCACCCGGCAAAAACTCCATTGTCATGTACAGCAACCCCCTCTGCACCCCAAGTGGGGTGCCTGGACCCAACTGGGCCCCTTTTCTTGTGGCACTGAGCCTCACTCAGCATCTGTCAAGAAGCCAGACGTCCTGCCTGCAGTGGCCCCAGGGGCTAACAAACCTGGGAGCCCTGGTGGTGCAGGGGTTAAGCACTCTGCTGCTGACCAGAGGTCAGAGGTTCAAACCCACCAGCTGCTCCAT
>NW_006399898.1:3874606-3889898 GCF_000299155.1 Elephantulus edwardii
CAGGGCTCTGACAGGGACCTGACGGGGCGGGCTCCCACAATTACCTGGAAGGTGGTCAGCTGGTGGATCAGGGCGTTGCGGATGGTCTGGATCTGGGACGAGATGACCGACAGCACCGAGGCGTCGATGCGGTTGAACTCGTCGAAGCAGCCCCACGCCCCACACTGCGCCAGGCCCGAGAAGATCTTCCCCACGGCCTACGGCGGGAGACGGGGCACAGGGCACTCAGCCTGGGACCCAGAGATTGAACCCAGGGTCTATGGTGGGAGAGGGGGCACAGGGCATTCAGCCCGGGACCCTCAGGAGATCTTCCTGAGTCACTGAACTGCGCCAGGCCTGAGAAGATCTTCCCCTATGGCAGGAGAGGGGGCACAGAGCTTTCAGCCAGGGTCCCTGAGGGTGTCTCCACAGGCTAGGACAGGAAAGGGGTCACAGGATGTTCTGTCCCAGATCTTGAGGGACATGGCTCCGGGCAAGTGCTTGACCTCCATGCCAGTGATGGGTACTCGGACCCACAGCAACGCAGCTGTCCAGATACCTGACTAAGACCTTCCAGGAAAGACTTCTGAGGCCATGAATAGGGTCTTAGGAGTTAGGATTTGGGTGGAAAACTCCAGACTTCTGGCTTCTCTTGAGATACTGGCACACCTTGCAATATTGATGTTGGACAAGAGTCCTGACTATTCCACGGACGGACAAAATCCACACACATCCTAGAGAAGGTGCAACCAGAGGGCTCCCTAGAGGCAAGGCTGGTGTGACTTCATCTCACGTACTCTGGGCATGTGGTGAGAAGAGGCCATCATGCCGGGAAATGAGGAGGGTCAGTGAAGGACAGGGAGCCGCCCACGAGACGGACTGATACAGGGGCCGTAGCAATGGGCTCAAGCGCATCGGGGAGGGGAGGGCAGCCACGCCAAGCTCTTACTTTGTAATCCATGCCTTCGCCGCAGTTGGTCACCACGCAGAGCAGGCCCAGGGCCTTGGCGAGGTCCTTGGTGGTCTCGGTTTTACCGGTGCCCGCTGGGCCAGCCGGCGCACCCCCCAGATACATGGACAGCGCCTGTCACAAGACAAATATGACACAGGGTGTCTGATTCACTTAAGGAAACAGGCGTCATTTCCAAGTTCAACGCCGTGATGATATATACATATGAAATACACATCCATACATAAGTACAGCAGTTCCCTGCCCCCTGCTGACAGTGTCCAGCTAAGGCTCTCCTTTTCTGGGGTTTTCTGTTGACTTCTACTCACCTCCTTCACACAGGAACCAGTGACCAGAGACTGAGCAATAATAGCCACGGGGCTGGTCAGGTGACCGCTCTGAGGACAGTGACACCATGGTACCACAGGTGGAGCCAGGACGCAAGTACTGGTGTGCAGTAAGGGGCTATTCTTGCCCAGAACGGGGCTGGGCAGTACTGCTCCACTCCTGTGGGGTGACCGCTGACCTCGTGGGATGTTCCTAGTTTACCTGAGACCTCAGGGCAGACTGCACAGTCTCACCACGTGATTTTGGGCAGGGGCTAGAAGTTACGGTCAGCACGCGGGTTGTTCAGCTGGGTCTATGTGACCACCTCACAGTGGGAACCCCGGACACCAGGCTCAGGGGATGTCCCCGGGGCTGGCAATGCTCCACACATGTTGCTAGGAGGAATGAGAGGAGCCAGCACCTGCCCCCGGGGGTGACAGCTGGAAGTCATTCCTGGTCTCCTGAACCTCGCCCTGTACATCTGTCCTCATCACGGCTTCTCATCTGTATCTTTTCACGGTCATAAACTCTAAGCATAAAGACTTTTCCGTGTTCTACCAATACGTCTAGTGAATTGAACCCGGCCTTCGGGGCCTCCCCACCGGCAGCATCTCAGTCCTAAGCGGTGGCCACGGGTCACTTTCTAAACTGGCTGTACAGACTAACACACCGCAGTCTCTTACTATCACAACAGGGCGCTCTTGTGGCCTGGTGGTAAGGAATTGCACTGCCAACTCAAGGGCGCACTGTTCAAATCCACCAGCTGTTCCGCAGGAGAAAGCTGAGCCTTCTCCTCCCGTGTGACTTACGGCCTCTGAGAAACCACAGCAGGGTCAGCTAGGGGTCGGTTCTGCCTGGACAGCACCTGATGCCAAGGCCATCACACCCACTATGCGCCATCGACACGCTGCGACAAAACGCTGCGACAAAGCGCGGCAGCCCGGGGCCAGCTGTCACCTGCGTGAGGGTCAGGTAGATGCGGTCTGTCAGCGGGGTGATCACCAGCCTCCCGTTGAGGCCCATGTACTCGTAGCCGTAGCCAAAGGTGCCCGAGCACTGGCGAATGTTCAGCATGTCCGGCTCCCGGTCCCAGTAGAAGCGTAGCTGGCTCTCCCACTCGAACTCTCGGGCTTCCAGAATGCTGGGGGCGGGAAGGAGGAGAGGAGCCGGGAGACGTGCTGGGGAGAAGGACCGGGGACAGGGCGACGGGGGACTCCCGCGGGGCCTCACCTGCCCCTGATGAAGGCGTCCACGATGTCGCGGGCGTGCACGTCGATGATGAGCACCGTGTTGTATTTCTTCCGGTCGTTCTTGCTCAGGGGCCTCGTGATGCGCGTCACCAGCTCGTCGATCTGCTCGTGCATTTTCTTGCCGTAGTTCTTCATGGCCTGCTTCTCCCCGAGCTTCACCTGGTTGAAGACGTCCTCCACCTCCCAGGTCCACCACACCTGGCTGGCGGCCAGCACCACCATGCCCTGGTACAGCAGCATCCAGTCAACCCTGCAGAGGCGCTCGGATCAGAGCCATCCTCCAGGGACGGGCGATGAAGAAGTCACCTTTCCTTCCTCCGCAAGGGTATGGCCCTTAGTCACCCTTCAAACCGGGAGAAAAACTTCCCTCTGTGGCTCAGCTTCTGTCGTTCTGCACTCTGGACTCAGAGCAGACTCAGAGCTGACCCTCCAGATGGTCATCAGAGGCTGTAAATCGCACAGGAGGAGCCTGGATAGCTTTCTCCTGTGGAGCCACTAGGGGACTTGAACCGCCTGCCTTTGGGTTGGTAACCCAATTCTTTACCATTAAACCACCAGAGTTCAGAGGCCAAACAATAGGCAGGCCTATAGGCCTATAAGATGAATAATAACTCCTGGGAAGCACTCACTCCTTAGCACAACCAACCACTTAACACCAAAAAAGGCAGCATCGGTATAAGGAGAGAACTCGGAAGGAAGGGGAAGGATAGAAGGATGAATGAAAATGAGACTCACAGGGAGGAAGTGGGATGTGTGACGTTATATGATGAGCACTGCAGTTAATGTCATAAGGACAAAATATGTATGAATAAATGAATAGAAAACCCTTTTACTTTGTAAATATTCACTCAACTCACAAAGGCCCAGCGGGTAAAAAATTTACTTCTTTCTAAAGCTTCACAGCCTTGTTTCTGACAAGAGACAAGATAAATACACTGAACTTTCTTCATAAGAAAGTTAATAAGCTTTTGTGCATTAAAGACATCAAGAAAGTGAAGAAACCTAAAGACTAGGAGTAGGTATTTGGAAACCATCGGTCAGAGAAGAGTTTCATAACCATAATATGTAAAGAACTCCCATAACTCAATGACGATTAAGAGGCAACCAACTTAACTTAAAAATAACCAAAGGACTTGAATAGTCTTCTCACCAGAGCTACAAAACTGGCCATTAGTCCAAGAAGAAAACGCCCAGGTATCTCTCATTAAGCAGAAACCCAAGCCCCCTGCCACGGATCCTGGAGGACACTGCAGAACCACCCCACAGGGTTTCCAACCCTGTCATGTCACAGAGGGAGCTCTGGGGGCCTCAGGGTAAACAGCTGCGCTGCAATCCCGAAAGCTCACTGTTCAAATCTACCAGCTGCTCTGCAGGAGGAGGGGCAATTTCCTCCTGTGCAATTAACCTCCTCTGAAAACCAGCCAGAGGGTCAGCTATGGGTTGGTTCTGACTCAACAGCACACAGCAACAATCATCACAGAAGCAGACTGCCTCGTCTTTCTCCCTCGAAGTGGCTGGTGGATTTGAACTGCTGATCTTTTGGTTAGCAGTCAGGTGCTCATTCAATAAATATTGCACTCACTAAGTGCCTGTGTGTGTGTGTGTGTGTGTGTGTGTGTGTGTGTGCGCGCTGTCAAATTGGATCTGACTGGCACAGGAGGTAATTGCCCCTCCCTCTCCAGCAGAGCATCTGGTGGATTTGAACTGCACACCCCTGGGATTGCAGTGCAGCTTCTTGCCACGAGGCCACCAGAGCTAGCACTAAATGCTCATGTTATGCATCAGAGAGTTGGACAATGACCAAAGAGGATAGAAGAATTGATACCTTTGAGCTGTGGTGCTGGAGAAGAGTATTGAGAGTACCATGGACTGCCAAGAAAACAAACAGATTCATCCTGGAAAGGGTTAAACCAGGTGGCTCCTTGGAGGCAAGGATTCTGAGGCTCCGTCTAACTTACTTTGGACATGTTGTAAGGAGAGGCCGGTCCTTGGAGAAGGACATCATGCTTGGGAGGGTGGAGGGGCAGCGCAGGAGGGGAAGGCCCTCTATGAGGTGGATTGATTCAGTGACTGGGATAATCGGGATGGGAGTGTCAGAGACAGTGCGATTGGCACAGGGCAGAGCAGAGTTTAGGGCTGTTGTACACAGGGTCGCTATGAGATGCAAGCGACTTGACGGCACATAATAACAATTCAGCTACTGGGAGAAAAGGAACCTGCAGTCTGAAATGTGGGTCAGCCAGCTCCAAACCTTCAATTATTTTTTCCTCCTTTTTACTGTAGTTTGGGTGAAAGTGTACAGATCACATTAACTTCCTACTAAAAAAACTAATACACATTTTGCTTTGTGGCGTTGGTTGCAAGCCCCTCTTTGGTTGCAGCAGCACTCTTCCCACTTCCTCCCTGGGTGTTGCATATCCGTTCAGCCTCCTTTCCTCCTCCTGAGCTCGCTCCTGTCCACTGAACTCCGGTTTCAGGCAAACACTGCCTTCAGGGTCTCTACAGTTGATTGTTCTAAGAATACACTCCCTCCTCTTGCGGTTAGGATTCATCCACCGTGACAATGAAGATGATAAAGGGACTTGTCACCACACCACCGGCCTCACCCCTGGCCTCGCCCCTGGCTCACCGGCTTTTGTCTTCACAGTATCTGAAGATGGCCTCTTTGGTGATCAGCCGGTTGGTCCTCCTCATCTCGTTCAGGACCGCGGTCATCCAGTCCTCCACGCGCCCCTCGGCCCGGACGATCTTCCGGAACTCCATGACTTCGCCCTCCGCCGAGATCATGGCCGACACGAGTTTCTCATTGCTCTCCCCGTCGTTGAACCTCAGGGATGCAATGTTGTCAAACATCTGCAAGACAGAAGAAACTTAGCTCAAGTCTCTGCTGTCCAGTCTCAGCCAATTAACAGCTGACCCCTCCACTGGGTGTCCGAGGCTGTAAATCACGCGGGAAATAACTGACCATCTTTCTCCCTCAGCGCTGCTGGGGGATTCGAAGCACCAGAAAAGCGTAGCGCAATTCCCCATATGAGACAAGGGAAGCCACCTTGATGTTCCCGATGGAGTCCAGGCATCCACAAGCACCTGGGTGCCCCACCGGAACCCGGAAGCGGCAATTAACAGCAGCCGTGCAGCAAAAAGGGAGGTGTCCACCTGCCAGGTGCTTTGCTGGTGCAACACTTCCTGAGCACTTCTCGGAGCGTGCAAAGCTCCATGGTAAGGCTAACAAAGAGGACAGCTCCTGGCCAGCTCTGGTGGCCTAGTGGCAAGAAGCTGCACTGCAATCCCAGAGGTATGCCGTTCAAATCCACCAGATGCTCTGCTGGAGAAGGAGGGACAATCTCCTCCTGTACCAGTCAGATCTGATTTGATGGTACATGCACACAAAATAATAATATAAAAAGAAGAAGCCAGCTCCCCTCCATCCGGAACCCTGGTGTAGATGCCGCTGTGGATGGTAGCCACACATGTGTTTCACATTCACTGGAAAAGGTGAGACATCCTGGTGACCAAGCTCCCTGCCAGCAACAGTGCCACCTGCCACTGAGGCGACGCTGACTCCTGGTCACCCCGTATGCATCACAGCACAGGCATGCTCCAGGGGCCTTCCCACGACTGCTGCTTCAGAAACGGATGACCAGGAACCTCTGGAATCTCCTACCTCTGTTACAGGCCACCTGCGGTCTCGGATTAAACACCCTCAAAGCCAAACACAACCTATAGCCACCAAGTCACCTCCAACTCATATAAACAGTTTGTGTCCCAGTGCCCACACATGGTTTGTTAACCCTGTACCATAGTGTGTTAAGGACCACTGAGGTCAGGGAGCTCTGGTGGCCTAGTGGCAAAGAGCTGCAACTACAATCCCAGAGGCGCACGGTTTGAATCCACCAGATTCTCTGCCGGGGAAGGAGGGACAATCTCCTCCTGTACCAGTCAGATCTGATTTGATGGTACACTCACACAAAAATAATAAAATACATTTAAAAAAAATTTTTTTTATAAAAAGGAGCACTGAGGTCATAGTGCGAGACACACTGGGCTGCTGAGCGAGAGGTCAGTGGTTTGAACCCACCAGCTGTTCTGCAGGAGATAGATGGGCTGTTCCTTCCTGCAAAGATCTATCACCTCAGAGACCCAGGGGAAAGTCACCAAGGGTCAGCCCTGGAGTGACGGCAGTGGGCAGGCCGTCTGTGTGCCGATTACACAGTGTGCCCGGGCTCGGCACAAAGGAGACCAACTGAAACGGGGCCGAGACAGGCAGTGGGCACTTGCTTTTAGGGGAAAAAGCGATGCAATGCTGGGTTGCCACAACACTTCCACGAGGTTTTAAAAAAAGAAAGCCAGCCTGAGAGTCTGGAGCACAATAAAATGAGGCACGGAAAGTGGTGACCAGAGAGGACAAGCCCCTGCGTATGGCCACTCAGCAAACCAGTGTTGGGAAAGCCACTTCCCTACATGACCTCGAGCTCTGGTGGTTTGGTGTAAGGCACTGCACTGGCTGCCCAAGGGGCTCGGTTCATACCCACCAGCTGCTGAGGATAGATGATCCTCTCCTGTGCCATTTACGCCTCTGAAAACCTGCTGGAGGGTCAGCTAGGAGTCAGGTCCTAACATCACCACCTGATCTCACCGTGCTCTGGTGGCCTAGAGGGTAAGCAGCTGTGCTGCCGCCACAGAGGCAGGTGGATGGAATCCACTAGCTGCTCCACTTAAGACGGGAAATCTCCACCTGTGCGGTTAACATGCCAGCTCAGTGGCAATGCACTGGGCGTTTGTGTGACTTCTGGGTAACACATCTCTGCTTTCATTTCTAAAAGTAATCTTGGTTCTGAGGGATGGAAAAGACAGCTGGGGACAGCTGAGCTGTGGGTCACCAACCTCTCTGTCTCTGTCTGTCTGTCTCTCTCTCTCTCTTAGCTGTGGGTCATCAGTCTCACTCTCTCTCTCTCTCTCTCTCTCTCTCTCTCTCTCTCTCTCTCGCTCTCTCTCGCTCTCTCTCTTTCCCTCTCTCATGCTTTTGCTCTCACACTCTCGCCCTCCCTCTCTCCCTTTCCCTCTCTCCTTCCCTCTTTCCCTCCCTTTCTCTCCCTCTCTCTCTCCTCTCTCCCTCTCCCTCTCTCTCCTTCTCTCCCGATCTCACTCTCTCCCTCTCTCCCTCCCTCTCTCCTTCTTTCCTGCTCTCTCTCCCTCTCTCCCTCCCTCTCTCTTTTCCTCTCTCCCTCTCTCTCCCTCCCTCTCTTTCCTCTCTCCCTCTCTCTCCTTCTCTCTTTTCTCTCTCCCTCTCTCGCTCTCGCTCTCTCCCTCTCTCTCTCCTCTCTCCCTCTCCCTCTTCCTCTCTCTCCCTCTCTCCCGATCTCACTCTCTCCCTCTTTCCTGCTCTCTCTCCCTCCCTCTCTCTCCCTCTTTCTTTTCCTCTCTCCCTCTCTCTCCCTCCCTCTCTCTTTTCCTCTCTCCCTCTCTCTCCCCCTCTCTCTTTTGCTCTCTCTCCCTCTCCCTCTCATGCTCTTGCTCTCACACTCTCACTCTCCCTCTCCCTCCAGCTCTCTCTCTTCCTCTCTTGCTCTCTTTCCCTCGCCCCTGAGCCTCAGGGGGCTGAGGTGGGCAGTGCAGCCGGCCGGGGATGCGGCTGCAGGGCACGGGGTGGTGCGCACCTTGATCATGTGCTCCTGCACGCAGCGCGGGTCGCTGCTTCCCAGGATGCTGAGCAGCTCGTCGTCGGAGATGAAGAAGAAGCGGGGGAAGGCATTGCGCTTGGAGTCCAGGTAGTCATTGAGGCTCTTCTGGCACTTCTCCAGGCCCGCGCTGATGTTCTGCAGGTCACTCAGGCGGTTCGGGGCCTCACAGCACTTCTTGATCACCGGGTCCTTCAGCGTCTCCGCCATGATCTGCCAAGGACCCCAGAGAAACACAGGCAGAGTGAGCGAGGGCCGGGGAACCAAACCACGGTGTGTAGGCAGAGCAGGCCGGCTGAGCTCACCAAGGCTCAGATGCCCTGTGCACCTGCTAACACACCATGCAGAACTTGTTCATTTCAGAGGGTTACTTTCATCATTTGACTGCAATTTGGGTGACAACTGGCAGAGCAGACTGGTTTTCTGTTCAACAGCTCACACTCCTTTCACTTCCTGATGTTGGTTCCAAGCCCCACAATGTAGCATCACTCTACTCACTCCGTCCCTCTGTTTCCCATTTCCATTCCATTGTGTGAATCTACCATAATTTCTCAATCTATTCATTTGTGGTTGGATATTTTGGCTGTTTCCATGTTCTTGCGATGGTGAATAATGCTGCTATGAATATTGGTGTACAAATCTCAGTTTATGCCTCAGTGCTCATATTCTTGGGGTATATTTCAAGAAGTGGAATACCTGGCTCATATGGAATTTCTAAGTTCAGCTTTGCTTTCTGAGGAAGCGCCAAACTGCCTTCCAGAATGGTTGTACCATTTCACAGCCCCACCAACAATGTATAAGTTCCATTCTTGCCATATCCTCTCCAACATTTATTACTTGCTGCCCTGTTAAACTTTGCCACTGTTACTGGAGTGAGACGGTACCTCATTGTGGTTTTGATTTGCATCTCTCTTGTTGCCAGTGATTTGGAGCATTTCTTCATGTGCGAGTTTGCCATTTGGAAGCATATAAATGACTGAATGAAACGTCAATATGTTTTATAAACTTTAGCTCAAATCACAATAAAAGTATTTTTTAAAGTTATAATGTCTTAATATCTGCAGCTAAAGATTAAAGTGAAGCTTTCAGAAAATAGATTAAAACTACTTTAAAAACCCCAATCCAACCCATTGCTCCCTTGTCAATTCCACAGTTCCAACTTCTAGTGACTTGAGAAGATTCTCAATAAGATTCCCAAGACTGTAAATCTTTATAGGAGGAGAGCGTCACATCTTTGCTCAAAATAGACTGAGGCCATATATGACGATGGCGGTGGAGGAGGTAAAAATGTAGACGATGACGGAGAAAGAAAATACACACAAATAGGAAACGAAGTCTCTCTGAAATAACGACCTTTCTTTCATGACTGAAATAAAAGCCATTCACTTGCCCTTTTAAATACTCGATCGATGTTGTCAAATTTCTTGGCCTCGTCTGGAAGCTGAGATCTTATATCTCCACCGATAAAAATGCTCTCCAGGTACATCCATTTTCGCTGAACCAGCATCCAGATCTGTAAGTGTAAAATGTTGACGTCAGAACAGGTAACCAGATACCTCCAGGTGTGTAGAGCAAAAAGCCCACCCAGACACAGGGGAAGTAAAAGAATCTCAAGGTCAAAGGATGCTGCATCCCAAAACCATAGGAATGATGGGCAAAGCATAATTAAGCATTTTTTTAGATGTACCACTACATTTAACACCACACCAGCCTACTCATGAGCAGAGGTCAGAGCCCTGTGACTCAACCGAGATCAGGGTCAGAACTATTTATGACAGGGGCCAGGGCCTGACCACTGTCCTGGCAAAAAAACAACAAAACAAAAACAGGTCTGGAATCATCTGACCCAAAGCTAAGGAGAGCCCAGGGCTGAATCCTTCGCCTGTGGCCTGGTCAGAAGAGAAAGACCGCCGCCCCAGAAGTAACAAGCTGAGCTTGAGTTGTACACAGGGATCTGGATTATAATATTCCACAAAGAAGACATCTCCAGGCCATCTAAGAATAAGGCCCTGACTGATGTTACCCAACGCTACAAGTCAAGCTACTGAAAAGGCAAAAATACATGACAAGGTAAAACAAGTGCAGGAGAGAAAGATATAAGATGACCAAAAAAACCCAAAAATAAAACCCCCAACAACAAAACAAATCACAGTGCCGAGAGCAACAGAGGAGAGATAGGAATAGGAGGAGAAGCTTCTGGCCTCTTTGATCAGTCACTTCCTTTGCCAGGAAACCAAAAGAACTAGATGGTACCCATCTATCATTACTGAATACTTTGATCAGAGATCTTATAGGTAAAAGCAATTTTGAAAGAAAAGCAGGACAGTATGAAATAAGAACAGGATCATGAGGAAAGAAGCCAATTAAGAATCTCGGGGGAGAAAAAAATTATAAAAAAGAATCTTGGAAATAAAAAATAGATTCATTTGGGGAGCTCTGGTGGCCTAACGGCAAGAAGCTGCACTGCAATCCCAGAGGTACATAGTTCGAATCCACCAGATGCTCTGCTGGAGAAGGAGGGGCAATCTCCTCCTGTACCAGTCAGATCTGATTTGATGGTACACACACAGAGAGAGAAATAATAAAATAAAATAAAAATTTTTTTAAAAAAGATTCATTTAAATAAAATTCATACCAAGTCCTCAAATCATGGGCTCCCCTCTCTGAACTAAAGGAAGACAGTGCAAGTATAAAAGGGAATCCTTTGTTTCTAAGTGCCGATGCTTCTGAAACAAAGATTCTTTTCCGCTATTAACAGGTATTGGCCCTCACTGACCCTTTATCACTTGCCTCGATCACTTCCCCAATCAGAGAAAGTATCTTTTCCCATTTATGAACAGTCTGCAGGAAAGGCCCCACAAATCTGCTTCCTGAGATGCTCTGCAGGTTGAAAGTGTTATCATCGAGGGTCTGGATAATGTCATCCACAGACCCCAGAATGTAGCCTCGCTCCTGGGTGCCTTTGAAATACTTGACCACGGAGAATTTCATGTTCTCCCATGTGTCCAGGATTTCCTTCACAGCCTGGCCAGGAAGGAAAAAAGATGGATTCAGGAGCATCAGTTGAAGACACAGAACCCCACCTCAAAATAACTCCCTCAGGTCAGCTTTGGTTAACTCCTCAAACCAGACTCTTCCAAAAAAAATATATTCCACTATTATTTATGAAGCACTTGCTAGGGGCCAGGTAAGCAGGTTACAGATATTACCTCCTAAAAAAAATTACCCTCATGAGGTAGGTATCATCAACCTTTTAATTTTACAGAGAGGAAGCTCAGAGAGGTCAAGCAGATGGCCATGGTCACCCGGCTGCTGAAGGCCAGTCCAACCCCATAGACTACCTTTAAAATTTGCTTACTGAGGCAGGTCTGGCCCTGTGTTTTCCCTACTGGGAAGAAATAAAATAGCAAGATAATATAAAAAAAATTCACCTATTGTTATTATCAAAATGCATCTGTTTCAAGATGTATGCATGTCCACATACATCGTGCCTATGCAGGTGGAATATGGATTCGTAGTATATGTGTGTGCACAGGCTGCATGCATGCATATGTATGTATTTACACATGTGACAGTGTGTGCATGTAAGTGGTGCATGTGTCTGTGTGTGCGTTAGGGGGCTCTGTGGCACAGCACTTAGAGAAGTGTACAGTTAACACAAAGGTCCCAGGGCTCTAGAGGTTCAAGTCCACCAGGGCGCTCTTTGGGAAAGAGATGGGCAGTCTCCTCTTGGGTGATTTATAGCCTAAAAAACGCAGTGGAGGTCAGTTATGAGTCACTTCCAACTTGAGGGCAATGAGCCGTGTTTGTCTTATTGTTGTTGTTGTTTAGCACTGAGTCAGAACCGACCCACAGCTGACCCTGCTGTGGGTTTTCAGAGGCAGCTAATCACATGGGAGGAAACTGCCCAGGCTTCTCTCACAGAGCAGCTGTTGGATTTGAACTGTCTGCTGTTGGGGATTGCAGCACAGCTTCTTGCCACTAGACCACCAGCGCCTCCTGAGTTTGTGTGCACGCATGCATATATGTAGCACTGTGTGTGGATATTTCTGTGTCGCTTTGCTTCAGTCTGCGTTTGTGGTTCAAAAAAAGTCAAGCTCATTGTTTGTCTAGTCACAGGCATCCTTTCTGACAGAAGACGTCTCCACAACATTCCCAGGGCATGAAAGTGACAGCGGCTGCTCATTTCACTGAAGCTGCTACTGGGTTCACACTGCTCACCTTCCGGTTCGCAGAGAAGCACTTAACCACTACACTCCATTCTTAAAAATGGAAGGACAAGAGAGCTCTGGTGGCCTAGTGGCAAGAAGCTGCATTGCAATCCCAGAGGTACAAGGTTTGAATCCACCAATGCTCTGCTGGAGAAGGAGGGGCAATCTTTTTCGGTACCAGTCAGATCCAATTTGATCATACACACACAAAAAAATAAGATAATGAATGGATGGAAATCCAAAGTCTCTATAAATTTTCATTGAAATTAATAACAAAAAAATTTTTAAAAATAAGATAAATTTTTAAAAAATTTTAAAAATGGAAGGGCACACACCAAAACGTTAACAACCATTCTCTTCTGCTGGTAGAATTACGATGCATATATTTATTTTCTCTCTCTTTTTTCCCCCTGCCACGAACATCCATTGTTTCCACAACAAAGAACTCAAAAATGAAACTATTCTTCTTGTTGTTGTTGTCAGGTGCCATCAAGTTGAGTACGACTCATAGAGACCCGATGAACAGCCGTCCTGAAACCTGCCCTAGCCTGTGCATGTATCTGCATTACCTCTGAGACACAGAGCCCACAGTTCAAGTCACAGTGTCAGTCCATCTCGTTGGAGGTCTTCCTCTCCTTCTCCAACCCTCCATCCCTTTCCAAGAAATAGCCTCAGCTAGCCACATGTATGTCTAAAGTATGAAAGATGAAGCTTGGTCATTGCAGGCAAGGAACACTCATTAGAAAGATGAACAATATGAGCTTGAAACACCAAATGTGGACGGAAATCTTTCCTGCCCTGACACAGAGGCTCCGGGCAGAGTCTTCCTTGAGGCCAAGCACCCTCGGCTGCCCTCTCACCTTCTCGATGGCAATCTCCTTGATGGCGGCCGTGACGATCTCATTGAGGACGTCCGTGTGCTTGTCCAGCTCCATTGCAAACATGTTTTCCAAGGTGAAGGTCTCCGTCATCTCAAAGAAGACGCCCGTTTTCTCCATCAGCTCTTTCCAGTGCCTGCAAGCACAGTGACAGTCACGTCACTGCGTGTAAGGGTCTAGGGCGGATGCAGTGATTGCCCGGAAACCACAGGAGAGCCCCGAACAGGAATCTCATTTCTCATGGACTTCCGGGACAGCAGGTGCCTTGGTTTTTGAGCGCTGCTGTAGTGGACACCACAAGTGGATGGTGTTAACAAAGTTAATTCTTTTCAGGCCAAATTCAGGGGGGACAGCACTAGGCCATGAAAGGATTATCATTCCACCCTTAATCATGTTTCTCTTTTTTAAATAAAAAATATTTTTTTTATCTTCTTGGAAGGGTGGAGGGATAGTGCAGGAGAGGAAGACCCCAGAAGAGATGGATTGACACAGTGACTGGGGCAATGGGGGTGGGTGTGTCAGAGTCAGTGAGACGGGCTCAGGACAGGGCAGGCTTCAGAACAACTCGACAGCAAACAACAACAACCACAACATTGGTTTACTGACAAAGTCTGTATACATTGTGTTTCACACTATCTTTCATTCACACTGTGTCTCATACAATCATTCCCATTTTTTTCTTCCTCTGTAGTCATGCCTTTTATTTAACACTTTAAAACCTAGTTATTCAAGACATTGCATTAAAAAAACAAACAAACCAAAAACCACAAACCTTCAAGTGAAACAACTGTAAATGCCACTTTAAACCTGACAGTTATCTTTTTCTATTCTTTTAGGATAAAATCCTTTCATAAAAACAATAATACCAAAATAGCTATTTCAAGCCCTACAGTGCTGTAAAAATCTTGTCTTTCCCTATCAGATCTAAACCAAGATCACGAACTGAGGACATCTTTAAACTACTAGGGAGGATAGAAGGAGAATTGACGCCTTTGAGCTGTGGTGCTGGAGAAGAGTATTGAATGTACCATGGACTGCCAAGAAAACAAACAGATTCATCCTAGAGAGGGTTAAACCAGGTTGCTCCTTGGAGGCAAGGATTCTGGGGCTTTGCCTGACATACTTTGGACATGTTGCAAGGAGAGACAGGTCTTTAGAGAGGGACATCATGCTGGGCAGAGTGGAGGGACAGCGCGGGAGGGGAAGACCCTCTATGAGGTGGATTGATTCAGTGACTGGGGTAATCGGGATGGGTGTGTCAGAGGCAATGAGATTGGCATAGGATAGAGCAGGGTTTAGGGCTGTTGTACATAGGGTCGCTATGAGTCGCAAACGACTCGACAGCACATAACAACAACAACAACCTCACTCTGACACCCTCCGGTCAGTTTCCGAAGGACCCAGCCTACCTGTCTCTCAGCGCTTCGTGTTTCAGGTCCTGAAGAAGCGGAATTGAGTCTTTGAATGCCTTCATCTTGGCTTCCAAGTGGAAGCCCACCGACAGGCTGCGGATGTGCCTGGGGAACTTCCGAAGGGTCTTGAGAAAGTTATCGATCCCTTCCTGGAGGAACTGAACGTTCAGGTTGACCCAGAGGGTCTGAGACCAGTCTTCTTTGGCAGCCTGAGAGGAAAAGAAAGCCACTTCGTTAACAAGATCTCTCTGGAGATGCAGAGGGAAGTCGGCAGAGAACACAATTTCCTACCTCCAGATCACACTCCGCTCTTCAAGGTTAACATGACCCATGGACAAACCATGATGGTTCATGTGATGTGTCAACTAGGCAACACCATGGTTCCCAATGGTTTGGCCAAACAGTGGTTTCATGGTTGTCCTAAGATGTAATATAATGTGATGTAGCATAACCAACTTCCACAATGTAATCTAATTGATCAATCCATTGCTCGTGACGTTTCTTTAAGCTATGACATGACACAACCCTGCTTGCTGAAACTGAGGAGGACCTCATGCACTTGCTGCAAAGGGTCAAGGACTGCAGCCTTCAGTATGGACTGAGGCTCA
>NW_006399898.1:3890553-3892372 GCF_000299155.1 Elephantulus edwardii
CGGTGACTGGGGTAATCGGGATGGGTGTGTCAGAGGCAGTTCGGTTGGCGCAGGATAGAGCAGGGTTTAGAGCTGTTGTGCATAGGGTCGCTATGAGTCGAAAACGACTCGACGGCACATAACAACAACAACAACATGTTGTGCCTCCAGATTACAAAGATATTTTTGGCCATATTCACTCTCTCTTCATTCTACATCCTTCTTGTCTCTTGCAGGAGTACTTTGGGATAAAAGCCTGCAAGAATCTCCAAGCTGTTGTCTGACCTACAGATTTGGGACCAGCAAATCCCCCAAGCCCCCACTATCATCGAGTCAATTCGCACTCACAATGGCCCTGCAGGCCAAAGCCGAGCTGTCCACAGGGTGCCCAAGGCTGTGATCTTTATGGGAACACACGGCCTCCTTTTCCTCCTGTGGTGAATTCAAACTGCCAACCTTTCAGATTAAAGCCAAGCACTTAATCACTGTGCCACCAAGCTGTAAGCCAATTCTCCAAAGTGAACCTTTTTCCTCTTTCTTCTCTCTCTCTCAGAAATTACTGATGCTTTTTCTCTAGAAGACTCTGTCTCAAGACACCTGTGGCCATCTCAACATCACCATCAAAGGCTTCTGGAGATCTCCAACCCCAAGGAGAGCTGCCCCACCGTCACTGACAGCCTCCAAAAAAAAGAACATAGCTGAGGATGTGTATTAGGTTCACAACTGTGTCTGTCTTGCCTTGAGGAAAAAGGGACAATTATGAAACCAAGCTGCTCACCTAACAGGGTTCTCATGCCACCAGATAGTCACGGCCCTCAGGTGGCTGTAAAGTGCATGCAAAAAAAGCTGCACAAAGGGAGTTCTGGTAGCCTAGTGGCAAGAAGCTGTGCTGCTATCCCAAAGGTGTGTGGTTCAAATCCACCCGCCAGACAGTCCTTTGGAGAAGGATAATCTCCTCCTGTGCCAGTCAAATCTGACTCGACAACAAACAACAACAACAAAATACAGTTGAAAAACATGGAAAAAATGGCTATGAAAAATTTAAAAAAAAATCAAGAAAGCAGCACAGACAGGCGATGACAAAGAAAGGGCCTCCGTGGCTGGGTTACATCCCACGTAAAAGGGGCAGAAGGGACATTCTTGCTATTAAGGGTCACCATTTGGGACCATCGACCTCTAACATCTTGGCTGGAAAGACGTACCGAAAGGCAGAAAACAATCTTTACAAGAAATGGTGTTAGGGAGATCTGGTGGCCTAGTGGCAAGATGCTACACTGTAATCCCAGAGGTACGTGGTTCAAATCCACCAGATGCTTTGCTGGAGAAGGAGGGGCAATCTCCCCTCCTGTACCAGTCAGATCTGATTTGACGGTACACATAAAAAATAATATAATATCCCAAAATGTTAAAGTCAACCAATGCTAGTTTAAACAGTGATACTGTATTCCTCTCATCTCCACAAGTGCTAATCTAGAGATTTATATGAAGAACTCATCAACTAGAAAAGTCTTAGATTTCTACCCATTTTAAAGAAAGATAATAAAAAAGAATGCAGAAATTATTGAACAATGTCTCAATATCCTATGGTAACAACATTTTGCTGAAGATAATGAAAAAAAATAATAGTCATGCACTGATAAGTGCAAATTGAATTGAAAATAAGATGTTTCATGAAACTTTCCAGTTGTATCTTTTTTTAAAAAGATTTTTGTCTGATGTGTCTTCACTGTAAGCAGAGAATATAAGAAATATGTTTATCTGTGTTTTATCAACTGTGAAACAGAATTCTATGGTATAGAGCATAATAAATCCTTATGAAAATTAAAAAATAATAATACAA
>NW_006399898.1:3892487-3898774 GCF_000299155.1 Elephantulus edwardii
GTGAGCAACGACGAGGTCAGCGGTTTGAATCTACCAGTCGTCCCTTGAGGGGGAAAGATGAGACCATCTGCAGTGAAAAGACTGAAAACTCACAGTGCACACTCAGTGCTGTCAAGTCCATGACTGCTCACGGTGGCCCTGCCGGACACTCACTGTGACTGGACCCCCAAGGCAGTCAACAGCACAGGGAGAGACTGTCCATCTTCTGTGGAGCCGCTGGTGGACTTGAACCCGCAGAGACTCTTGGACTTTGAGTTAGCGGTGAGACTGTCTACGGACCACACCCCAAGATCACAGCCCAGAAAACCCTCTCGGGACATTCTGCTCCATCCTCCAGGGGCCCCAGGGGCCAGAATGGACTCAAGCAGTGGGTTTGCTGGCATGGGTGTGTGGGGTTTTGTTGACTTACGAGACAAGTGTCTCGCGGGGTGTTTCTATTTCTCATTCTTCTTCCTTTCTTTGGACTCCATAGTGCTCTGTCCACCACGTCTCTATGACCAGTCCTAACAGTCCGGGGTGGTGGCTTGGACAGTTAGGTCAAGAATGTGCCGATAATATTCCCTCCTCTCTAGCCAGCAGGAAGCCCGGCTGTAAAGAACTCAACAAGTGGACAGGCGAATGAGCGGGTAAAAGGCGTGAATGTGCACAGGGCACAGGCATCATGGAGAGGCACCCACATGGCCGACCATCTGCCAGTTCTATGCTCATTTCAGCTCAACAGCTGACCCCACCATGATCCAGCTCTGGCCTCTAGGAAGACAGCATCTGATCCCAAGCCCCCAGGTGGGGCAGGGGTCCCCACACCCTGACTGAACCCTGGCCTCGGGAAGACAGTGTCTGATCCTGAGCCCCCAAGGTGGGGCGGGACCCCGCACCCTGACTGAGCCCTGGCCTCCAGGCTGACAGCGTCTGACCCTGTGCCCCCGGCTCAGGCAGGACCCACCTTGAGCTGCTCGTAGAGCTCGTAGATCATCCTGAGGCCGTTCATCTCTTTCTGCACCTGGAACAGCTCTGGGTACATGGTGATCGGGAGGTCGAACAGCTTCTCGGCGTTGGCCAGCTCCTGCCGGTTCCGCTCGTGCCTCCCCAGCTCCTTCTCGAAAATGCCGAGGAGCTCCATCCCTGGGGGGTGAAGGAGTGAGCCCGCGTTCCCACGGGGACCGGCGGACGACACCATTCCCGCCCAGCCACCCGGCAAGAGAAGGTGAGAATCACCCCATCTCCAGTGCACTCAAAGCCGCAGGCCAGTGGCATTGGCTCCCACCCACCCAATTCCAAGTCTCTGTCTTCTTAACCAGCACCCTTTGACCCAAAACCAAATCCTTGGCTGGCGAGTCATTTCTAGTCCTCAGTCACGTTGCAGGATGGAGAACCCCTCCAGAGGGTTTCGGGGCCTGTGGTCTTTACAGGAGCAAAAGAGGGGTTTGAACAGCCCACCTTTGCGTTAAACCCTTGACCTCTGTGTCACCAGGGCCCCACAGCACCTTCCAAGCGGATCTTCACTGCACAGCAGAACCATCCTGAGGTCTTTGTAAACCCCTGATGCCCAGTCCACCCTCCAGGGGACTGGACTCAGGCCGTAGATAGTTGGCATCAGTGGCAAAGAATATTAAGCGAGCCACACGCGGCCGGACTAGCAAACAGATCGATCTTGGAGGACATGCTGGCCAGCAGACTCTTTACAAGGGAGGGTGGGGTGTTAAGTAAGACTTTGTATCACAAACCTGGGGCGTGTTATCAAGAAGGACCAGTCCTGGACAAGGACATAGTCCTTGGAAGAACAGAGGGTCTTCAAAAGAGAGAAAGGCCCTCAATGAGATGGACAGGCACAGTGCCTACCTCAGTGGACCTAACGCAGGGCCTGTGGGGACAGCCCAGGACTGAGCAGGCCTGGGTTCTGTTTTACGTGAAGTCACCGACGCAGAGCTGACTCAGTGGTGCTTAACAACAACGGTAAAATGAAAAACCAGCTCACAGCTGAAGAATCAGGGCTCACTTAGGATGGTCAATTCTCCAGCCCTGTGCGAGAGGGCAGAGTGGCCTTCCAGGGCAGAACTAGAGGAACTTTAAAAGTAATCGTGACAAATATCCAAGAAGCTCTGAATGGGGGGAAAGCGATAGATATGGAAACCACAACCTGATTACTACTCCCCACAACAATTCTATTTTTATTTTATTATTTGTGTGTGTGTGTGTGTGTGTGTGTGTGTGTGTGTGTGTGTACTGTCAAATCAGATCTGACTGGTACCGGAGGAGATTGTCTGGTGGATTTGAACCGTGTACCTCTGGGATTGCAGTGCATCTTCTTGCCACTAGGCCACCAGAGCTCCCTCCCCTACAACAATTCTTAAGCGTAATTGTAGACGCGGGGTTCATCTTACCTTTATCAAGATCTGCCCCCACAGAACCAGGGCCTTCCGCATAGAAATGCTTTGCGAATTCCTCTACCTGACACCTGAAGTTTAAAATCTCGCTTCGCGTGATCTAGGGAGAGCAGGTGGGGGGGACTTGCGGTCAGGCCAGGAGACGCGCTTGCACACCTGACCTCTGAGGGTGTAAAGGTGGCGAGAGTGTGAAGGCACCTCCGTGAAAATCCCTTTTATGCTCCCGAGCGTGTGCTCTACGTTCACCGACTCGTTCAACAGCGCCAGCCATCGGTTTTCGATGTTGTCCACCATGTCCTTCTCAGCATCGGTCACCTGGTGGGCCATGGGACAGACGAGACGTGGCGGGCAGTTGAGGACAATTTTAGGGCAAAAGCTACTGCCCAACAGCTTCAACTTGGGTCATTTCCACATGATTTCTTTTCCCCTACATATCGCTCACACACACACACCATCCAAGGTCACTGTGGGAGCTCTCAAATGACAGTTTTTGTTCTAGTCACTGTAAGTCTGAGCCAGCTGGACGACAAGCCCAACAACGGCATTAAACGTCTCAGAAAACAGGGCGGGGTGGGTGGGGAACACTTACAGCAACGTTATACATTGCCAAAGTTCGATATTTCTCCTGAACATCCCGGTATCTTAGTTCCATGATCAAAGATTTACTTTTAATCTCTGAAATCGTCGCCAAGACAAACTTGAGGTCCTCCAGCGTACTGGGGGACTTCTTCAAGTTTTTGGCCAGCAGCTGGAAGAGAAAGTGGGGAAGCACCTGAAGACAGGTGTCTTAGGCACGAGCCAACCTCCCCGCCAAGCAGTTCCGAGGGGATTCCCCCCACCCCAAGGCGGCCACGCACCTCGATCTCCTCGTGAATGGAGTGGAGCTCGTCCCGGGTGGACTCGTTGAGCAGCCTCCCCAGGGACACCACCCAGGACTTGGCGGTCTCCTGCACTGTGCTGGCCAGCGGCCCCAGCTGCAGGCGGATGCAGTGCTCGTCCTTGACCAGAGGGTGTCGGACCACCTCCTGGGCGATCTTGGAGTAGAACTGCAGCTTCTCATCGTAAGCCACGCAGGCCGGTTTCCGGGCTGCAAACTTCTCCATCACAATGGCTTTGTCCAGTTTCCAGAGCGGCCGGTAACGCTTCCACTTCTGGAGGAACTTCATGAGATTGATGAGGATTCTGTGCATGTTCTGGGAGATCATAACCGCCTGTTCGATGATCTGGGGGTTCAGGGAAATGTCGTTGAAGAAACTTATCAAGACAACTTCTTCCTCTTCTCCTCTCTGAGGGGGGCACTCGATGCAGCTGCCATGCATCCACCGGACAAAATGCTGAGGGAAGAATGAAAAGGGAAAGAAATGAAGAAGAAGAAGCCAGTGAATACACAGAACTTCTGCTTGCGTGTGCCTCCTACTCTTACACTCACGGTCACTAAAACGGCTTGCTCTGATGGAAAACGACCTTTCTTTATTAATAACTATGTTAAAAAAACAATCTTCTGCTCTTGAGCCAGCCCACTCTGATGCCTCACAGCCCTGCAGGACAGAGGAGAACAGTACTGGAGAGTTTTTATGCTGGAAGATTTTCAAGCAGACTCTCTTCTCTTTCTCCTGATGATCAATTAGTGGATTCAAACCATTGACCTTTCTGTTATCAGCCCCAACACTTAACGCATGATGCCACCAGGCCTCCTAGCAGTGACATTGCTTTGCAGACAGAACCACAGCCTTTTGCGGTCCCTGAATTAGGAGGTGCATCTGCTCCCCTGCCCCTGTGCTGGCCGCGGCCCACGTAGCTAGATCCCTGCCCTCGACAAGAAGGAAGCAGTTCTGTGCAAGTTCTAAGTCAAGGGCTCCAGAGACCCTGCATTTTTCACGCTTTTGTCCTTGAAACACTGAAGGCACCAAGTGAACATACTTGGGCTCGGCTGACGATCAACCATACAGAGAGGAACCAGGGTCCGGAGCCAACAAGTGGCCAGCCACTGGCTACTTGGATTACCGAACCAACTTCTCCACCCATTGGAAGGTGTTTTGTTTTCATCTACAAAGACCCAGTGATACAACATCTATGAAGTAAGAGAATTTATGCAGAAGAACCTTCATAAACAGGGGAGGGGAGAGGGCAGGGAATGGAAGGGGAGGGGAGGAGAGAAGAGAGGGGAAGAGAGGGGAGGGGAGCGGAAGGAGTGGGCTGGGCTGGTGCCTCGTGCCACACCAGAGGCCAGGCCTCTTAGCAGAGGGGCAGCTGAGGAGGAGAGACGAAACCTCTGTGACTAAGAAGAGAACCGGAAGCAGGGGAGAGGTGAGCTTCCTGTTTACAGCTTGCTCACTTCCACCTGCTGGGTCAGCTCAGGTAACAGTAACTGGGGTGGCCCTGGAGGACTGAGCCCTGGCACTCAGCTCCCTTTGGTCAACAGAGATATGAAAGTCCCTACACACCCAGGGGCACAGGACAGGAACTTGAGCCTGCCTTGCTGCTGCCAAGGGTATAACCACTGTGCCACCAGGGCCGACACCCCAGTAAGCAAACCCGTAAACACCCTCTGACCCCCAGGATGCTCCCCGACTTCTCCCTCAGCCTCTTGGCGCTTGCCCACGCCCACGCTGTCTAGGGGACCAGGCCGACGTGTCCATTGTACCTTGGTGACCTCCACACAGTTGCGGACGGAGTGGACACACATCTTGTCAATCTCAGTGGTGCTGGGATGTAGGATGATCTCGGGGGCACTCAGGATGGTCTCCGTTTGGAACAAGGGGACGTTCCCCAGGATGAGACAATTGAAGGACTGCAAGTTCCTGGGGAGGGTGAAGAGATGAGGCTTGGGGCTTTCACCAGCAACCCGAGAATCGCACTCGTAAGGCCAAGCACAGCCACACGGCACAGAATCACAGCACGTGGTCGGAGGCGAAAAATGTTGAGGACCTCTTTGCTGGAAGATGCTAAATAGTAGTAATGTCTTTCAAAAGTTCATGTTCCATGCTGATTTGAGGAAAAAGGACACCAGGGTACTTACTCCCCCTCATCACGACCCTCCCACTGCCCCTTCCAGAACCATCCAAAGGACACCCTGGGATGGACCAAGCTTCTGGAGTCCCTTCCGCCCCGTGCCTGTCCCCACTGCACACAGCAGTCCAAGCAGCTTCTTGCACCTCACCTCAGCTTCTCTCCAACTGAGAGCTTCTCCCCGTTCTCAGAAGAGGCAGCCCTTTGTCTGACCTCCCCAGCCCGGGTGGCCTAGCCCCTGCCCACCTCTCCTCCCACTTTCCCTATTCCTGGCCCATCCAGGGAGTCACCTCAGGGCCTTCTTACTGTCTCTCAGCTCTCCCTGAAAGCTCCTCCCTGTCCAGCTCATGCCTGACCCTCACACCCCAGCCTCACTGTGGTCCTCCTTGGCCTTCCAGGACCCCTGTTCTCTCTCCGGCTTTACTGTCTCTGCCTCTTTCACTGACATCCTCCTGTGTCCGTCTCCTGTGTCCTGTCCCAGCCCAACTCTGATGGAAGCCCTGCCAGCTTCTGCTCTGTTCAGGACCCTGCTCTGTTCGGTGCCCTCCAGGACCTGCCCAGCACCTGGCACCTGGCAGGCTCTCCCACACCACCAAATGAGTGAGTCCGTGCTCGTCGCCCTTAAGATGCATAGCTGATGAGTGAAATATCTCAGTCACAAAAGGACAAATGCTGTATAATGCCACTGTTATAAAACAGGACTGACATGGGAGTTGATGGGAAACTAAAAAAAGAGGGGATAGATAATGTACATGGTGGAGCTCTGGTGGCAAAAAGCTGCACTCCAATCCCAGAGATATGCGGTTCGAATCCACCAGATGCTCTGCTGGAGTGGGAGGGACACACTGAGTTGACGGTACACACACAAAAAAATAATAAAATAATTTAAAAAAA
>NW_006399898.1:3899219-3920161 GCF_000299155.1 Elephantulus edwardii
TTTTTTCCCCAAAAAAGCGAACTAGGGGGAGGGGAGCTGAGTGGAAAATGTATAAAAATGAATGAATGGAAATCCAAGTTCTCTATAAACTTTCATTAAAATCTCAATTTAAAAAAATATAAAAAATAAAACACATCAACAACAAACCACGTAGCCAGAAGATGCACTTACTTCAGGATGAGCTTTGTCAGGACTTCGTAAATTCTGTTTTCCCAGAATTCATAGTAGGAGGCCAGTGTGGGGGCCTTGCCTGTGTTGGTGTGGACGACCAGACCCTCGACTTTGGTCAGCAGAGGTCCAATGGCAAGATACCACCTGGCCATGTGGTCCAGATCCTTGGCCCTTTCTTGTTCAATGTGCTCAAAGAACTCCTTCACCCCTGCAGAGGGAGACATGCCATCGACGCAACTGGTGGGTTCAGGAGAGGACAGAGGCTCAGCTCACAGGCACTCTGAGGGCAGCAGGACTGATCTGCACGCTACATGAGGGACAGACGACAATGAGGCATCATTGAACCCAAGCTCTGACATAGAACCAGGCCTCCTCTGGGGACTCTGGCCTCCAACCTCCAGGTGGCAGCTGCATGCACTTACCTTTCACACCAGCTACAGATTCCCAAGAAAAGACAAACCCTGAACAAACAAATAAAGACAGCCCTGTTCATCATCACGCTTCAAGAACGCAAACGGATGTGGGCGTTTTTTTTGCATTTTTGGACGGCCTGACTCGTCAGTCTCACATTCCTGTGAACATGTCCAAGACACCTCCAAATTCATGAACCCCCACAAAAACACAATTCACATTAATGTCACAACGTGCTTAGCAAAAGGAGCACGGGTGCCCGCAGACGGCCCTCGCGGAGTCCATTCCAGACCACGGACCTCGAGCCACTCGCACTAGTGTTTTGCTTCCCCAAGGCAGATAAAATGCTGCTGCCCTCCCCGTGCGTGAAGTATGCAGCAGTGTGGTTTTAAACAGAGTCTGGAACACTGTCAGAGTGAATAAAGCAGGACCTGGAGATGCGGACCGAGCACATGCTGCTGGGAAGACAGCGCCGAGAAAACTTCAATCTGTAAACAATGCTGAAATCGCAAAATACAAGGAAGCAGAGTGCGGTGAAACCAGATGTGCTTGTGGGGCCAGGGCCTCCTGCACCAGCATAACGGATGCAGCATGCGATAGAAAGAGAAGGAGCAGAAGCAGAGCCACCACACTTTTCTCATGGAAACTACGGAAGTCCTACGAGCTGGTGGAGGTGGTGGTGGCTGTCAGGTGCCATCGAGGCGGGTCCAATTCGCAGAACCCGCGAATAACAGAGGTGAGCCTGGCCCCGTCCTTCACCATCCTCTGCGTCCGTGGCAAGCTGGGGTCCAGTGTTATAGTCACCCTGTCAACCTGTTTGTTCAGGGTCTTATTCTCCCTCAGCTTTTCCCAGTGTGATGCCTTTTTCTAAGGCAACGTGCCCAGAGTCCGTGGGCTCCAATGTCACCATCTTTGTCTCTGAGGGTTTTGTTGGTCCACCCCGGGGATCATGGCCAAGGGCACATCGTGTTCAGTCCCCTGTCTGTGGGACGGAGGTCAGCCCTACCTGGAAGTTCTGCCCCGTTCTTGGGGATCGGGTATTTGAAGAGATTTATGGACTCTATCAAGGAGAGCCTGGAGGAAATGTCATCCGCATTCTTGTGAATCTTCTGGACAAGGGACTCGAATTTCCCGATGGCCTGTTTGCACCGATTTATGTAGTCAGCGATGCCTTTGGAGAAAAAGACAGACACACACGTGGTTTTCAACTCTGTGCACATCCCTCTGTTAGAGACTGAATTGTGTTCCCCCTAAAATACGTGATGTGTGGTTAATCCTAACTTCTGGGTGTAATCACATGTGGGAATGGCCACTCTTTGTTGTGTTAATGAGGCAGGATTAGCCTGGGATACACCTTCTGTCAAAGTCCTCTTTTAAAAAAAAAATTTAATTGTGATTTTAATGAAAGTTTACAGAAGAATTTTCATTCGTTTATTGTTGCATTTTCCTCCCTCCATCTCCCTAGTTTGCTTCTATTTTTTTTTTGTTTTTCTTAAATTTTATTTTATTTTTTTTTTATTTTAATGAACATTTACAGAGATTTTGGATTTCCATTCATTCATTGCTGCACCCTAGTTTGCTTAAAAAAAATTCATAGGGAGCTCTGGTGGCCTAGTGGCAAGAAGCTATGCTACAATCCCAAAGGTACACGGATTGAATCCACCAGATGCTTCACTGAAGAAGGAGGGGCAGTCTCCTCCTGTGCCAGTCAGATCTGAATTGATGGTATACAACAATAACTACAAAAATTATTTTAAAAAAATATATTCATTCACTGTTGCAAAATTTTCTTCCTCCTCCTCCCAGTCCACTGTGTAATGCACCTCTTATTCTGGACTATTGCTATATACATAATCCCTAATCATATAGTCCTTCTAAATAGTTCTTTCCCTCATCTCTGTTTCAATGCAGTGTTCATTACCCACTCTTTTCTTAGTCCTCCCAAAAAAAGTTTTCCATGTCAGTCTGGCTTTATAACAGTAGTGCTATACAGTATTTATTCTTTTGTGAGATATTTCACTCAGTTTAATATCCTCCAGGGTCACAAATGTTGTGTAATATTTTATGAGTTCATTGTTTTTCAGTGCTGCATAGTATTCCATTTTGTGAATCTATCTATCTGTTTTTCTTGTCATTCTTTAGTTGATGGGCACTTACGATTGTGAATAACACAACAATAAACATGGGTGTGCATACATCTATTTGGGTGATGGCTCTGGTTTCTTTAGGGTTTATTCCCGGGAGTGGAATTGCTGGGTCAAATGGTATTTCTATTTCCAACTTTTTGATAAAACATCAGACTGCCTTCCATTGTGGTTACACCACTTTACACTCCCACCAGCAGTGAATAAGGGTTCCCATCTCTCCACTACCACGCCAACATTTTTTGTTTGCTGCTCTGCTGAACTTTGCTACTATTGCTGGGGCAATGTCTTTAGAGATGACACAAAAGGAAAGGAAGATACCCATCCCATGAAGAACACCAGAGAACAAGGGAACAGAAGTCAAAGAGACAAAAGTCTTCCCCGCACCCAGGAGAGGTAGAAAGCCTTCCTCGAGCACAAGTACCCTGTGTCCAGCCTGCTAGCCTCCTGACCCATGAAATACTCCCTTACAGACATCATCACCTGCACCACCTTGGACATAGCAGCTCAAGGTAACAGAGGCCCCTCCTCCCACTGCCTTCCAATCTAGTCCAGGTCATGGTGGCCGCACTGGGGTCCTGGGCCTGGGAATCTTCACGGGAGTGGACTGCCCATCCTTCTCCCAAGGAGGACCTGGTGGATTTGAACCTCTGAACTTTCAGGTGCCTCCAGTGCTCCATAGAGACAAGGCCCAGCTAAAGTCTTGGGTTTAATTCCAAGGTCTACAAAATTGGCTTTAGAGACCCTTGAGAGGCAGTGGGTCGCCACATCTACACACACTTCGCACACGCATACCAATTTCAGCCCCACTGAAACCACCTGTGAGGATTCTTCTGGTGTCGCCCAGTGCGGAAGGTAACAGGCAGACGGGGCACGTACCGAGGGAGTTCCAGTTCAGCCGCTTGTATCCAGACCTGAACACGCGGACCAGTTCCTGGGAATGATCCTCCAGAAGGACAGACTCGGCCTCGTTCAGAGTTCCCAGGAGTTTGTGGTAGTGGTCCAGCACGCGCTGGATCCCATCTGTGTACCTGCGAGTCACACGGGGGCCGGGGACAGAAGCGGACAGTCAGGCCCAGGCAAAGCCCCCGGCCGGCTAACAGGGGGACCCCAAGATTTGCAGACATCTCAAGCGAGGCCACTCCTCTCGCTCATTTCCTCTCTTTCTACTTTTCTTAAATGAAAAGACTCTATGAAATCACAAGAGGCTTAGGGCTATTTGGGTGTTTGTTTTTAATCAACCCATGTCTCATCAAAACCTCATTGTGCTTTATCTTTCCTACCCCCAGAGCCATCTCATGCACCTAGTCTGATACATATTTTAAAACTGATTAAAACATATTTCAAATAGTTCAAAGATTTTATTTCTATCACGGTAAATGTGGTGTTGCTGTTAAGTGCCATCAAGTCATAGACACGACTCATAGCGACCCTACGAATGAAAGACCTGAACAGTTTGTATAATTTTCATCGTTTCTCCAAGTTCATAGGGTTTCTGAAGGCAAGCATTTCGGAAGCAGATGCCACTCCTGCTTCCAAGCCTGTTTTAATCGGGGAGCTCCACCAAACACTGTCCACCATGGGTAACCGTCATCGCATTTGACATATTAATGTCACAGTGTTCAGCATCACAGCAACCACGAGCTACCTCTGTACAGCCAATGGTAAATAGCAAGATAAAAAAAGCGAACACAAGACCCACGGCCATTAAGTTGGCCCCAGTCCACAGTGACATTCCCTGGGGTTTTCAAGTCCGTCAATCTTTAAGGAAAGAAACGACCCATCTTGTTCCTAAGAAGCAGCTATTCATAGAAGCCTCGAACTACCAAACTTCTGGTGAGTCCAACACCAGAGCTCCTTAACATCACCCCTAAGCCATGAACATTGAATCAGTTCCAACGGTGACCTCACTGGGTTTCCAAGGTTGTAGATGGGACAAGAGAATACCCATCTTTCTCCCAAACAGTGGCTAGTGGGTTTCAAACCGTCAACCTTTCAGTGAGCCCCCCCAACAGCAGCGCTCCTTAAACAGCAACAGCTGTCATCAATCGCTTTGGGGCGGAGGGTCCTCCAACACTGTTGGACAGACATGAGCCGGGACCGGAAGCCGCTGCCTCGTACCTAAGGAACTTGTCCTCCTGCAGAGCCACGTTCCTGGCGAGCTCGGGGACCACGAAGCCCAGCTGCTCCAAGTACTTGGTTTCGTTAATGATCTCTCTGAGGGTGGGAGAGAAGTTTATCACAAACACCACGCCGCGCTCGGAGCTGGGGGCCTCGTCGGAGACGGTGGCAGGCTGTGGGAGAGACGTTGCGTCAGGCCTGATGACAGAACAAGTAGCATCCGAGCCATAAACCTAAGCTGGCTGTTGCTGGCCAGCTGACCGCGGCCACAGCACCCCCCTCCCTACGCATACCAGAGCAGCACGGGAGCCGTCGGGACGCAGCTGGCCAGGCCAGCGCCCAGGGCCCCTCACACATGGGAGCTGGCAACCTACGGCTCAAACCACGAGAAGACAGGTTTGCGTGGTGCATCAGCGTTTGAAATGAATGTTCTCAAATCGTCAACCTTTGAAAATCAGACAATTCTGTATAAAAATCCAAAACTCCACCGTAACTGCCACCCAAGCAGATATACGCACAGCCATGTTTATTGCAGCTTTGTTCGCAATAGCAAAGATTTGGTAATAACCCAACTTCCCATCAACGAATGGATAGAGAAGCTGTGGTATATTCACACAATGGAATACTACGCTGCATTGAAAAACAAGGAACTCATGAAATATTATGAAAAATGGGTGACCCTAGAGGACATTATGCTGAGTGAAATATCTCAGTCACAAAAAGACAAATATTGCATAGTGCCACTATTGTAAAACAGGACTGACATCAGGATTGAGGGAAGGCAGAAAAGGAGGGGAGGAATGATGTATACTGCATTGAAACAGATGAGGGAGAGAACTGTTTAAAAGGGATATATGATTGGGTATTATTATCATGACAGGAGTCCAGAATAAAGGCTGCATAGTGGAATGGATTTGAGGAAGAGATTGTACAACAATGAAAGAGTTTTTCTTTTACTTTTCAGAGAGTGAATTGGGGGGAAAGGGTGGGCAGGGAGAAAAGTGCAACAATGAATGACTGGAAACTCTGTCTCTGTAAACTTTCATTTAAATTAATATTTTAAAAAAATGAAAACGAAAATCCACAACTCCTGCAATGGAGAGCTGTGATTTCTGTGTGCAGCAAAGGTGGGCTCGAGGGAGGATTTGCTGTTCTGACAGAGTGCAGGCAACGCAGGTCTACATCTCCCCTGACCCCCGAGTCTCCTCTGCGCCCACTCTGGTCAGCCTTGGCCCCAGGTTGCCTCCAGCCTGGGGCCTACCCTGCACCCCAACCGTCCATGCCCTCCTCCCCAGTCTCCCATGGCCCCCGGCTGCTTCAGGCCTCCCTGGCCTCTACGTGGCCTCTGGCCCTTTGGCTTGTGAGTCTGATCCAGCTCCTTGTCACTTGTACCAACCACAGAATCTCAGAGACCAAGCTTTGCCAGGCCCAGGTCTCTCCTCCTCACGGCGCTCTCAACACTAGCACCACACGCATCTATAATGAATCCTTGCGTATTGAGCACTTACTGTATGCAGCAGGCTGAGCTCTAAGTTCAAGGGCGAGTCAAGGAAGCGGCACTTTGCTGCAGCTCAAACGTCAGCTATTCCACAGGTTTCAACTCGTGGTTTACACAGTCATCTCACCAGATCCCACCCACATTATCAGGACAGAACTGAGGTCTGGGGCCCCTGGGTCTCTGATGACAACATCATACTCTCTCCATTCGGCTCTGCTCTCTCTTCCCCAGCATCCCCTGCCCTTCCTTGTCGTCAATGCTTCAAGCACCCATCAGCTCTCCGAATGAGAGTCAATAACATCACACCTCAAGAAAATGACAGGTGTCACCCTCTCCCAAGGCCACCGTGATCTGGGACCAGAGGGCAGTGGTGGTCAGGGAGACCCGGGTCCCATTCCCGGCCAGTGCGTCTCCTGTGTCTCAGTGGATGCCTGTGTGTGGCTAAGATGCTGTGTGTGGCTAAGTTTCAGAGGCACTTCCAGAATCAGAGAGATGAGGAAGAAAGGCCTGGTGATCGCCTTTCAGAAACCAGTCAAGAGAAACCCGGCCGACTGCAGAGGGTTGATGCACAGCTATCATGGGAGGACTGGTCATGGGCTGGCGCAGCTCTGTGCCGTCACACACTGGGCCTGAGGGAGTCGGGGACAGCCTGGACAGCAGCGGGGACCGCCACCCGTTGCATCCAGCAGTCCGTACCTTGGTCAGCAGACTCTTCTTCATCAGGTTCGGGAGGACCTGCTCGGTCAGCTCTCGCCACTGTTCGTACTTCCGGTCCTCATAGTCCTTCATCCTCTTGGCCACCTCCAAGTACTTCTGTTTGACCTACCAGAAAAGTCCAGCGCCAGTCATTTGGTCCTAGAAAAATCTCACTTCCACATCGCTTATATTTTTTATCTTTGCAATCACTTGCTATGCATCAGAGAGCTGGACGATGACTAGGGAGGATAGAAGGAGAATTGATGCCTTTGAGCTGTGGTGCTGGAGAAGAGTATTGAACGTACCATGGACTGCCAAGAAAACAAACAGATTCATCCTGGAGAGGGTTAAATCGGTACACTCCTTAGAGGCAAGAATTCTGAAGCTTCATCTGACATACTTTGGACATGTTGCAAGGAGGGACTGGTCCTTGGAGAGGGACGTCATGCTTGGGAGGGTGGAGGGACAGTGGAGGGACAGTGCAGGAGAGGAAGACCCTCTATGAGGTGGATTGATTCAGTGACTGGGGTAATCAGGATGGGTGTGTCAGAGGCAATGCGATTGGCACAGGACAGTGCAGGGTTTAGGGCTGTTGTACATAGGGTCGCTATGAGTCGCAGGCAACTTGACGGCACATAACAACAAACAAACATGTACACACTATGGGAGAGGAAGTAGACAGAATCCCGTGAATCTTGGAGAACTGATTTGAGAAGGAATCCACTGTTGTCAAGTTGATTCTGACTCCCAGGAAACTTCCCTGCAGGTTTTCCGAGCCCGCTCTTCCTCCTGGAACACTGTCACGTCTGTCTCCCAAGGAACAGCTAGTGGATTTGAACCACCAACCTGAAGGTTAACAGCCCAACATTTACGACATCATACAACCAGAGCTCCTTTTGTTTATGATGACGTGACTTAAAACCTGAGACGCCCATCACACTCGGAACTGGACTCCTCAACTCACGTGGCTCAACTTTCAACCAAGCAACAAACACATCCACAAGGTGAATAAAGACACCAGAAACGACAGCGTTCCTGAACACAACCAGCCGCACACAGTCGAGAGTGTGGTCAGGAAGAGCAGAGGCAGGAGGGACGGAAATGGGAAGCACAGGAGGGAAGTGGGTGGAGTGCTGTCACTTGCAGGGACCACGAGCAACGTCACAGAACAAAACATGCATGAATTGTCAGGTGAAAAATGAATCTGCAAGAGAAAAAAAAAGCCAACTTGGGGCGGGGAGTGGTAGGGAGGAAAATGTGCAACAACAAATGAATGGAAATCTAAGTTTTTGGTACATTTTCATTAAAATGACAATAAAAATTATTTTGTAAAAGAAGAAAAATGAATTTGTTCTATATATACTTTCACCCAAGTCACACACAAAAAATGTTCTGAAACAGAAAGAAATAGTGTGATTGGTATATGCTTTGCAGTGTATATTTTCAACTATTTTTTTCCAAATTTTCAATACCCATTTATTATATAAGAGTATTCACTTACTAACAAATTTTAATTTGGCAGAGACAGGCTAGATTGTATTGGCACCACTTGTCTCTTTAATTTTAAAAAATACGGAACGCTTCACGAATTTGCATGTCATCCTTGCGCAGGGGCCATGCTAATCTTCTCTGTATCATTCCAGTTTTAGCATATGTGCTGCCGAAGGGAGCACAATTTTTTTTTTTAAAAAAAAAAGGATTCCTCCATGAGAAGATCGTAGAGGTAAAAAAACGTAGCAAGGAGTGTAGAATTGGGGAGCACAGGCAAGGCCCTCAAAGCTGCAGGCCCACCGCGAGTGGCCCAGGCAGTGCAGCCTCTGGGCCTGGACAGTCACAGCACGCACCTCCCTGCCCCGGTCGCTGTCCAGGATCTCCGCCACCTCCTGGAAGCGGAGGATGGTGTGTTTGATCCGGTGGAAGAGCGAGCGTTCCCAGTAGATGGCACCGGCCACCGGAGGGTGGTTCTTGCACAGAGGTGGGTTGTCCAAGTTCTGCACAAACAGCTTGTTCACTATGTCGATCTGGAAGCAAACAGACGTGGTCTGTGAGCAGGGTGAGGCGGGCCCCCCAAGTCTGCCCCTTTTAGGGAACGGGGATGTTGTTGTTGTTCTTATGTTCCATTGAGTCAGTTATTCGTAATGACCTTTTGGACAACAGATCTGACACCTGCACTAGCCTGTACCGTCCTTACCACCTCCGACACCCGGAGGCCACGCACATGTCCAAAAATAGAGTCTAAGATACCAAGTTCCATTTTCACTACTCTCCTTATCCAATGTTGTTGTTGTTATGTGCCGTCGAGTCGCTTGCGACTCATAATGACAAGAGCCCTAAATGCCGTTCTATCCTGTGCCAACCTCACCGTCTCCGACACACTCATTCTCACCACCCCAATCATAGAATCGATCCATCTCATCGAGGGTCTTCCTCTCCTGTGCCGCCCCTCCACTCTGCCAAACGTGATGTCCCTCTCCAAGAACTGGTCCCTCCTTGTAACATGCCCAAAGTATGTCAGATAAAGCTTCAGAATCCTTGACTCCAAGGAGCATTCCGGCTTCACCTTCTCCAGGACAAACCTGTTTGTTCTCCTAGCAGTCCATGGTATATTCAACACTCTTCTCTAGCACCACAGCTCAAAGGCATCAATTCTCTTTCTATCATCCCTATTCACTGTCCAATTCTCCGATGCATAGCACTACATGTTTCAATACTCCCTAGCGGTGTGTCCATTTCCTTAAACACCTGCAAACTGGGCACACGGAGTATATATGATGAGTTGAATTCTTGCTCTCATAACTCCATAGAGTTAACTGACTCAGAGCCAAGCTCCTGACCTCAGGTTTTCTGGGGGCTGGCTGTAAATCACATGGGAGGAGACTGAATTTTTCCCCTTGTGGAGTCTCTAACAGGTTCAAACTTCTGGCAGGGTGCTGGCTCTGAGTTCACATCTCAACGCCCTACAGGCTGCACCACCAGAGCACTATGAGAGAGTTCTCAGAAAGCCTAAAATCCAGCCTGGACACAACAATGCCACACCCCGATTTTTTTTTGGTGCCGAAACCCGGGATCGAAACCCCGATTTTAAAAGAAGCCTTTTTGGGTAATCCGTTAGGTGTAACCAAACCTGACCAGACACCAGAGTGAGTTCCAACATCAACTGACAGGAGACACGAGTCACAACGTCCACCGTTTGATTAGGAGCCCCACGCTTAACCTCCCGTGCCACCAGGACTCCTTGTTACACATGAAATCAAAGAAAAGGGAAGTCAAAACACTTTTTACAGCAAGGAGAGATGGGGGCTTGATTAAATGAGTTTCAACTTTGTTCTCCTTAAGGAGCTGTTTCCAGAAAAAGATGCATCCTGATTGAATTATGACTGCAAATAACAAATACGTGTTATTTTTATGAAAGGAAGGAAGAACACCAAAATCATTAAATAGGGCTGGAAGGGATCTTTACAGAAGACTTGCTAAGATTCCAATTTAAAATCTCTTTACTCAACCTACCGGTATAGCAGTATTGGCTCAAGAATGTTGAAAATCAAAGTCCTCATATTTGGAGTTTTTTATTAAAAAAAATCAAGCGTCTACAAGCTCCCTGGCGTCACCTAGGTTCTGACTCACAGCGGACCACGGTCAGGTCTGTCCAGGAGTCGGTCCACCCCTCTCCCTCCTGACATAGAGGGCACTGCACCCGCAGGCCTCGAGTCTGGCATTTGTACCCCCAGCCTGGCTTCTTGTTGAAATGGAAAGGTTGGCAGCTAGAACCTGCCAGCGAGTGTGAGAAACTTGGCAATCAGTGCCAGGGAAGCCCTGAGAGGCCATTCCACTGTCCCAAAGGGGTCACCAAAAGTCAGAATGGACACAACGGCCCCACACAGCTGCCGTGCCTTTCCTCATGGCCGGAGCTAGGCCTCCTCCTACCACTGCAGGCTGACCCGGGGAGGGAGGCAGCGGCTTCAGTTCTGGATCACCCCCCATGAAGCAAAGACCCCCGTGAAGTGGGAAGTCACAGAAAGGCACTGTGTCTGCACTGTGCTGCCTGGAGGAAGCAAACAACAAGAGGAGGATGAGAACGTCCGAAAGAGTGTGAGAACAGCTGACCGGAAACATGAAGAGGGAGCACGCTGCCGGAGAAACTGTGACAAGGGGCCTGCCTGACCCAGGGGGGCCACAAACCTTCCATGTCTCAACCTGAAATACGCTGACGTGTGAGAAAACGAGGCTTCTCCAACCTCCTGACCTCAGGGGCCGATCAAGACATAAAGTAAGTAACACAGCAATCATTCACTTCTTACTGGATTTCCCCACATCAACAAGCCCGTACTGCTTCGAGAATCTGTGTCACATGACAGGAGTACTTGGGGAAATCCGAGTTGCCCTGGATTTAGACGGGCAACAGTGGGATTCAACGCACTCCCCTCTGCCAACAGGGCTTCTATCGCCCAGGTGGCCGCCAGCGGCCCCCACCTCTTTGCAATACTGGGCAAGGATGTCGTTGAACTTCATCATCATCTGTCGATTGATCGCCTCCCGTGACCGGATGTGCTTAAACTTCAGCAGCATGTCAAACGCTGCTTCCGCTGAGCGCAGCGTCTTGAAAGACTCGTCAATGAAGCTTTTTGCTTCTTTCTCAATAACCTGAAAAGGGAAAAAAAAAGAAAGTCAAGAAAAAAGGCCTCATTCTGATGTAGTTATTTCTCTAAAACAAAGCAGAGGAGAAACACACAGAACTGACAAATCCATGGGAAGGGTTTCTATCGCTGTTTCGGGGAACACTGGTGCCCAGTTACCAGCTGTGGACACACCGCATTTGCTCACTGCTCATCCCGCTTGCCCCTCCCGTGATACTCGGTCACAGAATGTGAAGTCATGAGGTATTAACTGCAGAAGATCAAAGCCTGCAGCCTTCAATGTGGATTACATCTCACATCTCACACTCCTCCCCACTGGACCAATATGCAGAATCACGATAGTTGGAGAAAAAAAAAATTAGTATTGTAGGGAGCTCTGGTGGCCTAGTGGCAAGATGCTGCACTGCAATCCCAGAGGTACACGGTTCGAATCCACCAGATGCTCTGCTGGAGAAGGAGGGGCAATCTCCGCCTGTACCAGTCAGATCTGATTTGATGTTACACGTAAAAATAATACAATTTTTTAAAAAATCAAACAAAAATTAATGTTGCTAATTATTTCGTTCCACTTGGGTCCACATCAACATCCACAGAACTAGCAGACAAGAAATCAAAAGAGACGCTGCACTGGAAAATACCTATTCCCAAAGGCCTCTCTCAAGTGTGTTAAAGTAAGCTTAGAGTGAAAGAAGTTATCAGCGTGAAGACGCTAGCCACGGTCTTTTCAAGTGCTTCCCCAAAGCTAACACAACGAATCAGGAAGACTGGTGAGGAATTGATGCTTCTGAATGGTGCTGCTGGCAGGGTACTGACCATTCCTCAGGACAGCAGTGCGGTGTGCCGTGGTCAGCACCCCCGGAGCTCCCCACATTGACCGAAGCACAACTAACCCCACCACACATTTCATCCAGGCGACACACGGCGCCCACTTCCACGGTGCCCTCAGTGGGTGCGCCACTTGCCAGGACTTCGATCTTGAAGTCGTCCATCACGTATTTCCAGTACTGGGAGGACTTGATGCTGAAGGGGTCGAAGGTCAGGTTCTCCATGGGGCTGACCAGGCTGTCTACTCTGCACAGGACATCGTCAATGCGCTTGGGGTCTCCGGTCACGGCCTTTAGCTCTGGACCGAAGATGGTATAGAATTCCTCTATCACCTGCGGCAAAGCACATGAAACACAAGGAGGGGCTGCCTTCCCGTCTCCTCTGGGATGTGCGGAGGACGCTCGGATGTTCTGTCCGCATCGCCCTGGTGGCCAGTCCCGCAGGCTCCCTGCATCCAGCACAGAGCCCTCGGCTTACGTGTCCACCCCATGGAGGACACCCAGATGGCTCCACGCTGCCTTCACGGCCCTGCCTGCTTCTCTGACCTCATCCCATGCCTCTTACCACGTAGGGCAAGCACTGGGCTGAGGGTCGAACCCACGGGGAGAAAGACGGGGCTTCTGCTTCTGTAAAGATCACAGCCTGAGAACCCCAAAGGGACGGTTCTCCTCTGTCCTCCAGGGTCACTCACTGGGAGGCCAAACAAATCTGACAAAAGAGGGCCTGCCTTTCCCCACCTTCATGTGTAATCCCAACTGTCTCCCTAAGACCTAAGGGAGCTCTGGTGGCTCAGTTTTAAGGAGCTGTGCTGCCAACCCAGAGACTCGTGGTTCAAATCCACCAGCTGCTCTGGAGGAGAAAGATGTGATTTACGGCCTCAGAAAACCTGCTGGAGGGTCAGCTACGGGTCGCCTCTGACTCAATGATTACACAACAATTACTACTACCGTCTACCTGACCTGTCACAGCTGAGTCAGATCGTGGTGGCCCCCCGTGTGTCGGCGTTCCCACGCCTCGTGCTTGGAAGTGGGCTGACAGCCCTTTCTTCCAGGTGCCTCGGGGTGCGGTGGAACCTCCTGACGTTACGTCAGCAGCCGAAGAGGGTCATCATCTGTGCACCCAGGGAGCCCTCCCGCGGAGGCTGGGGTCAAGGCGGGAACCCGTCCCCAGCATCAGGCACGGCCTGCCAGGCCCTGCCCCCACATCTCATACAGAGGGGCCACAGAAGACACGCTGCCCTTCGGCACCCCCTTTTTCCTGGCTGCCCCTGGGCCTCCCACCCTCATCCTGGCTGCCCCTGGGCCCCCCACCCACATCCTGGCTGCCCCTGGGCCCCCACCTACGTCTTGGCTGCCCCAGGGCCCCCACCTGTGTCCTGGCTACCCCTGGGTCCCTGCATGTGTCCTGGCTGCCCCTTGGCCCCTGCCTACGTCTTGGCTGTCCCTGGGCCCCCCACCCACATCCTAGCTGCCCTGGGCCCCCACCCACATCCTGGCTGCCCCTGGGCCCCTGCCTGTGTTCTGGCTACCCCTTGGACCCCACCTATGTCCTGGTGGCCCCTGGCCCCCCCGCCCCCCGCGTCCTGGCTGGCCCTCAGCACCCCGTGTTCTGGCTTCCCCTGCCCCTGGGCCCCCACCTGTGTCCTGGTTACCCCTGGGTCCCTGCATGTGTCCTGGCTGCCCCTTGGCCCCCGCCTGCGTCCTGGCTGCCCCTGGGCCCCCCACCCCTCAGGTCCTGGCTGGCCCTCAGCACCCCCTGTGTTCTGGCTTCCCCTGCCCCTGGGCCCCCACCTGTGTCCCAGCTGCCCACCTGCAGCACGTCGTAGAGGTCCTGGCAGATGCTCGCCATGTAATCCGTCCTCTCAAACAGCCGCTTCCGGTCGAACTCCCACCGCGCCTCCCTGCCCGAAGCCTCGATCTTGGCCCGCACGTCGAAGTAGGACTTCTTCCACAGCATGAGGGTTTCCTTGGCCTCCAGCGTTTTGTGCTGGGCGCTGGCTCGGTTTTCTCTGTGGACAAAGTGTCACCGTGAGGGGTGGTCCCCAGCCCACTCTGCTCGGAGGTCATTTGCAAGGACAGGGCCAAACTGCAATGGCGGATAGGGGTCATCTTGGCTGGAGCTTTCCACCCACCCTCTCTGGCCCCGGGTTCCCCCAGCAGCTGAGCCCTGTAACTCTGTGCTGTGTGATTCCAGCTACAGGAAGGTTCCAGGAGGGGCAAAGCAGGGCAGCGACTGCCTGGGGTTTGAGAACAGGAGCCTTGGGGGTGTCGTGCATGACTAAACAAAAGGTTGCTAGTTCATATCCACCAGTCACTCCTTGGTAAATACATGGGCTGTCTCTTCCTGTCAGCATTTACAGCTTTGGGGACCCAGTGCAGGGGCCCCGTGAGGCAGGACCAAGACCCCAGCAGTGAGCGTGGGGGGTGTTTGGAAAGGCACTCTGGTGGCACAGCTGAGGGCACAGAAGGATGAACATCTCTGGAGGTTCGAAGCCACCAGTGGTCTCCTCCTTATAAGATGGGCAGCCTCAGAACCCCGGTGGACAGTCACCTGCATCAGAACCGAGTCAGTGGTGGTGGGTTCGTGTTTGGGGAGGTTAAGATAGAAAATGGGGAGTCTCAATGGTGAATGCTACTGGGCCCCAGAGTTCTACCTGGGGTGGTAAAAACATGTTAAAACTGTGGTCACAGATGCCCAATTTTGAGAAGACCCTAGAAGCCACGGAGCTGAGCCTTCTCAATGAGTGCCCCGTAAGGTGCGTGAGGTGAGGGCTCAGTTCCACAGCCAAACCCAACACCGCTGAGCTCATTCCAATTCACGACAGTCCCCATCAGCTTCACCCGTCTTTACCCCGCAGAGCGGCTGGTGGGCTCAAACCAGAGACCTTCCCGTTAGCAGCCCCGCACATCACACACTGCCCCAGCATCGTGAACGTCTCGGTAACCCAGGAGCGGAGGCTCGCAGCGCCGGGCGGCGCCTCACCTGAACAGCGTCCGCAGGTTGACCACCTTGCAGACCCGCTCGGCTATGGCCCAGGCGATGCGCTCCATGAGCGGGATCAGCCGCTCGTCCCTGTTGTAGTGCCGGGAGATGGTCCAGACCATGCGGAGGGCGCTCACCATGGACGGGATGGTCTCCAGGACCACGTGGAAGCCCGTGCCGTGCGTGATGTTCTGAGGGGGGACAGGAGTCAGGCCGCGTCCCCGAGCTGGGGGGCCTGAGAAGGGAACGGGGTCTAGCACACAGAAGCAGTGCGTGGCGGGGCCTCCAGTGCTGATGCAAAACACAGACACGACGGGCCACTAAAGGGGATCACACGTGGAGACGTGGCCACAACGTTGTTAGGGCCTTCAGGTCAAACTCGACTCATGGCGACCCCAGGAAGAGCAGGTGGGAACCTCGCCTGTCCTGTTCAGCATCGGGGTCTCTGCCACCCGCAAACCCACCACTGCATCATGGACGGGGTCAGCTCCTCTCCTCGAGGGTCCCTTTTCCTCGCTCTAAAGTGTGAGCGTGTGAATGAAGAGACAATAGATGTGTAAAGATGAATATATATGTTTAAAAACCAAACACATTTCACCACTTAGGGCTTAACAGCTCCCTGGGGACTGTGGCATGAGAGTTCCCTAGATGGGTATGACAGGACCTGCACCTTGAGGTGGGGGCCACCGTGGAGAGAGGCAGGGCCAGGGTGGACGGGTCGAGGCACGCACTCACCTTGAAGTGGCGTTCCACCGTGGAGAGGAAGCGCACGTTATCAGAGGACTCCATGTGCAGCTTGAAGAGCTCAGACAGGACTGGCTGAAGATTGACCAGAATCATCGAGTCCGACTCCTTGATGACCTCCAGGACCTTCCTGACGACTGGGAGCTTCGTTTGCTCACAGAGGGCACTGAGGGTGGCGTTCCGTTCCCGCCAGAAATCGATTTCCGCCAAGGGGCCATTGCCCTGAGGGGGTTCCGGGAGCACACAGACAGAGAGCTCAGTTGCCCGAGTGGATTGGGCATCACCCTTCTCCTCCTAACTGCATTCCTTTTAACACCAGTCTGCATGAATGTGGGACCAGAAACAGCTACAAGGCTGGTACCAGGAAGGAAATGAGACCCACAGAGTGAGGAAGCTTGATCTAACTGTACCTGAAGCCAACCCTGCCTCTGGGCTTCTCCGTCATGTGAACAAGCAAGCATCCTTGCTGTGTGCCATTTGAGTTGGACCCCCTATGCTTCACAGCCAAAGCACCTGGATTATAACACTGTTGTCTGTTTTAACTCGGACACTAACTGGTTGCCACGTAGTTAGGGGTTAACTGTGTCCCCTAACCTGGCTAGGTCACAATTCTCAGTGTTGTGTGATCCGATGTAATTATCATGTGTGTTGTAAACCCTCATACCTCTCATTATCAGTAAGCCAGGATTAAAGGCAATTAGGTTAATGAGGCAGGATACAAGCTACAGGACTCGGCTGTATCTCCAATCAGTCTCCTCTGAGACCGAGAAGAGATGAAATAAATGAGCAAGCAGAGGTCAGAGAGAACCCAGAAACAGCAAGAAAAAGGAGCTGGGGGCAGAGCACCCAGGGTCCCTGTGCTGAGCATCTCCTAGACCCAGGGGAAAACAGATGCTAAGATACATGGGGGTCCCTGAGGGACGCTGGCCCCCAAATGCTGAGAGGAGATGAGGACCTCCCTCCTACACTGTCAGCCGACACAGAAAGCAAGCCTTCCTCCAGAACAGGCACTCAGTTTGGACTTCTATCGTCCTAAACTTCAAAGGAGTACATTTCTGTTCGTTAAAGCCACCCCCTTTTGATCTTTGTGATAACAGCGTTAGAAAATGAAGAGACACAATAACCACAGAAGCCCCAACAACAGATGGCCATTGTGTTTGCGTCCATCTCTGATGAAGTTCCAAAACAGTGCCCAGCGTCCCAAGCACAAACTGACGGACTTCATGCCTCTCTAACCTGGGGGGTCTTCTTCAGCTGGTCCTCAACAGCCGTGGAGATCTGATTCAGCCAGTTGATGACGCACTGCTCCAGGATTTCCACTGTCTCCTGGTCAGCGGCCAGCTCAGACACCTCTCCCTCCACACTGACGCTGGGCATCTCCAACTTGATCTCCCCTGGAACAACCAGAGCCAGCGGGTCCATCCCTCGTCCCAGGGCCACCTTGTCCACCCATGAGCACACAGTTCCAAGCTTCATCACAGATCAAAACAGGAAAGCTCAAGTCCTCCGCCGCTTTCCTAAAGTCATTGTATTTCCTGGTAGCCCAGGGGTTATGCAGCATGACTACTAACTGAAAGGTTGGTGGTTTGAAACCATCACCCTTCCGAGGGAGAAAGGTGAGGCATTCCACTTTCATAAAGATTGAGTCCCATAGGGTCACTCTGAATGGAGGTCAACTCAGTGGCCACGGGCCTGGCTTGAGATTTTTTTTGGGGGGGGAGAGGAGTGGCGCAGGGATGACACCTCACCTTCAAGCTGCTGCATGGTCCTCTGGATGTGACTTATGAATTTGTGGATGTTCATCAGGAACTCGTCCCGTATCAGCTGCACGCTGTGGTACTCCACTGCCTCCCCCGGCATGGAGGGGAGGTTGAACTCATACATGGAAGATGCAGAGATCTCCAGCGTGCCCATGCTTGAACCCAGCTTGTGCTGATTGAAGGACAGAGCCTGGAGGAACACCTGCAATGCCAAGTTCATCCCACACCATTCTCAGGGAGACCTGTTCTCAAGTGCCTCTCGTTTTATACATTCCAAGGGGCTGCGGTGGGGACAGTGTCACTGCATCAGCCCCCGAGCACAGAGGCAAAGGGGGAGCAGTTATACCAGATACAAGGAGCTCTGGCAATTTCTTAGGGTTTGGGCTATAAACCAAAAGGTGGGCACTTCAAACCCACCTCTTTCTCTGTGTGAGAAAAGAGGCATTCTCTTCCCATGATTCCCACCTTCAGAAGCCCAATAGAGAAAGGCTAGGAGTCAAAATAAACTCCACGGCCACGAGTTTTTACCCAGGTAATCCAGCCCTGGTGGTGTCACAGTTAAAGCAGTCAGCCACTAAATCAAAAGGTCGCTAGTTTGAACCCACCCACCGCCCTGTGAGGAACAATGCAGCAGTGTGTCTCCCAGAAAGCTGACAGCTGTGGAAATCCCACTGGGTAGAATCAATGAGGATGAGGTCCTTCCAAGGTGATCTGAGGGTAAGAATTTTAGCCACTCCCCTAAGACAAGTACCCAGGGAGCCTGGTGGTGCTCTAGGGTAAGCGCTGAGCTGCCAATCATAATGTTAGTGGTTCAAGTGGACCAGCCCCAGTGTGAGAGCAGTGTGTACTTGTTTTTCCTGGTTCTGCCCCAACTGTGAGCTTCGAGGGTGCAAGCTCACCTCTATCCTGGTCCCCACTTGGCCATCAAAGCCCCAATATGTCAGCTCAACCTTAGAGGAATAAGTGAATCCTGAGCCCACGTCCCTAAAATGCTGATATCTTGCCACGTCCACGCTTACCTGGCCGAGAACATTCTTCAGGTAGAGCAGTACGCTGGCATTTATAACGCCATACTCCAGGATCTCGGGCATCACTTCCATAGCCTCCCGCATGTCTGTAGCTTCTGTCATGGGCTCTGGTGCGGGCAGACACAGAGAGTAAGGTCAAGGGGGGAAAGTCAAGGTCAAGATCTTAAAGCAGACTCACTGCTGTCCCACCGGAGACCCCTCAGCCTTCGAGAAGTGGCACCAGAACTGGCTTGCTCTGGGTCATGGGCGAGACCAGCAGCCGGGGAGAGCCAACATGTGTGAGCAACTTGGCAGAAGTGGGTGCAGGCCCAGATGAGGAGAGAAACAGTCTGGGTTTGCTGACTTCCTTGCTTTGGCCGTCTCCCCTCCCTCCTCCTCAATTCACCATCAAAGCTATATTTTGAGCCCTGGGTTTCTTTGGGGTTTATATATATACTTTTTTATTTTTATTATTATTAATTTTAATGAAAATTTACAGATATTTTGGATTTCTATTCATTGTTGTACTTTTCTCCCTGCCCACCCCTCCCCTCCAGTTCATTCTTCTCTTTGAAAAGTAAAAAAAAATTTCTTTCATTGTCATCCAATCCCTTCCTCCAAGTCCACTCCACTATGCAGCCTTTGCTCTGGACTCCTGTCATAACAATAATACCTAATCATATATACCTTTTAAACAGTTCTCTCTCTTATCTGTTTCAATGCGGTATACATAATTCATCCCATCTTTCTCAGTCTCCCCTCAACCCTGATGTCAGTCCCGTTTTACACCAGTGGCCCTATGCAGGATTTGTCCTTTTGTGACTGAGGTATTTCACTCAGCATAATGTCCTCCAGGATCACCCATTTTGAATAATATTGCATGAGTTCCTTGTTTTTCAATGCAGCGTAGTATTCCATTGTGTGGATATATCACAGCTTCTCTATCCACTCGTTTGTTGATGGGCACTTAGGTTGTTTCCAACTCTTTGCTATTGTGAACAAAGCCACTATAAACATGGGTGTGAACCGTGGGTTTTTGCAGACATATTTTACTGTGGTACATTCATGTCATGAAGGGACTCATGAGCCCCCCCCCAAAAATACACGTCGATGTAGCTGGGCCAGGAGCCTCGATGTTTGTTTGGAATGCAATGACTTCCTGCAGCATTGTGGACGACCTGGCCATGGTGGGGCCTGATGTGGTCAGCCCATTGGGTGTAGAAGGATTAAGGGCGGCCATTAATTAATGGAGATTAATTAATAACCCCACTACGTCCCTGACCTGGTGTTAGGGGTGTCCCCGTGCACTGTGGTCAGCATTATCTTTTATTTTAAGAGCAGTGAAAGGAGAGAGACATGAGCACAGAGGGATGGAGCTCAACATCACCATGAAAGAAGAAAGAACCAGGTCCCCCATGCTGAGAACCTCCTAGACCTAGGGCCAGACTGCTGTCAGCCACGTGGAAATTTCCAAGACCTCATTCCTAAAGAGTGAGCCAGGAGAGAGAGAGAGCGCGAGAGAGAGCGCTCCCTGAAAGCTGGAGCCACTCTGACCTGTTGGACCAAGAGAGGAGACATTCGTGTGAGTCCCCACCCCCCACTGTGGCGTCTCTGCCCCAGCAGCCCCAGGAAGCAGAGTATCAGTCATTGAAGTATTAGTCTCCCACAAAGACAGGCAAGCCCTCCTCCATGCTGTGACACGGATGAATCTTGGACATGGGTTGCTGAGTGGGGGGAATCAGCTGTAGAAGGACAAACACTGCTTGATCCTATTTACAGGAAATCTCTAAAACAAGCAAACGCATAGAGACATAGAGCAGGTGAGAGGAGGCCAGAGCAGGGGAGGGGGAAGAAGGAAGAGGGAGCCACTGATGAAAGGGTGTTAAGTGTCCATTAAGAGCGATGAAGGGAGGGGAACTATGGTGGCCTAGTGGAAAGAAGCTGTACTG
>NW_006399898.1:3920796-3922991 GCF_000299155.1 Elephantulus edwardii
GGCGCTTTCTCAAAAAGTTGCAAATAGAGATACCATTTGACCCAGCAATTCCACTATTGGGAATATACCCCAAAAAGACCATAAATGACACCCAAGCAGATATATGCACATTCATGTTTATTGTGGCTTTGTTCACAATAGCAAAGAGTTGGAAACCACTCAAGTGCCCAACAACAAACAAATGGATAGAGAAGCTTTGGTATATTCACACAATGAAATAGTATGCTGCATTGAAGAACAAGGAACTCATGCAATATTATTCAAAGTGGGTGAGCCTGGAGGACATTATGCTGAGTGAAATACCTCAGTCACAAAGAGACAGATACTGCATAGTACCACTGTTGTAAAAAGGGACTGACATTGGGTTTGGGGGGAGACTGAGAAAGATGAGGTAAATTATAGATACCGCACTGACACAGATGAGGGAGAAAACTGTTTAAAAGGGATATATGAATTATGTATTGCTGTCATGACAGGAGTCCAGAAGGAAGGCTACATAGTGAAGTGGACCTGGGGGGAGGGATTGCATAACAATGATAGAATTTTTCTTTTACTTTTCAAAACGAAGGCTGCATAGTGGAGTGGACTTGTGGGGAGGGATTATATAACAGTGAAAGAATTTTTCTTTTACTTTTCAAAGAGAAGAGCAAACTCGGGGACGGGGGGGAGGTTGGGCAGGGAGAAAAGTACAACAATAAATGAATGGAAATCCAAGTCTCTGTAAACTTTCATCAAAATGAACAAAAAGTAAAAAGGTTAGAAAAAAGACTTTAAAAAAAGCAAAAATTCTTGACAAAATGTAAAATGAGAGAGAAAAGGAATATATGCACAGAGAGACATACGCATACATACCCACACCACTCCTAGAAATATACCTTTTATATTTCTGAGGAAAAACACCACGTTCTGGTCCAGAAACTCCTCAGGAACAGGCGCACAGGTCACGTGCAAGACGAGCTTTGTCACTGTTTGCTTAACATTGTTCTGAAACAAGGGGAACAGAGGATTATCATCCTGAGATACAAGGTCCACTCAGGGAAGGTCCCTGCATGTCCCTCCTCGACACAGAGCTTTCCACGAACACAGCCACAGGTACGTGGTGAGTGGTGTGCACACAACCAGCTGAACGGCCCCTGGGAGCACATGGTCACCATGGACGGATGCTGGGCCTAGCTCCTCTGCTATTCAGGAAAAACATCTGGATAGGGCCCTACAACCCCCCCAGGTCTGAACTGAGTGAGTTCCAGGGGCTCATGGAGCAAAGAGGTACAAGTCCATGGAGCACACACAGGTTGATGCGTACACCCTGGCTGTGAACTTTGACCACCACCCTGGTGATCTGGGCAGTAAAGAGAGAGCTCAGGCTGCACTGTCCTCTGAGGACTGGCCCTTAGCTGGCTTTCCAGGACACCCTGAAGTCCTTGGAAATCCTGCCTGCTAAGAGTGAGTTTGCTGGTCACTTTTTAAAGCTAGGATGAGAATAGAAGGGGGCAGGGAAACTAGATGAATGGAAACAGAACCACCAGCATGGAAACAAGGTGGATGTTCTGGCTAACGTCACAGGTTAATCTGTGCAGAAATTTCCAGGCCCGCCCCCTGCCCTTTGTGGACTCTAACCACCTGTCTGCTTCAGGGGCAACAAACATAGCCGTGTGTCCTAGGGACTCGCTGGACCTGGAGGGGCCTTGGGTCCTGTGTTTCTCACACACACACACCCTGTCCTGGGGCCAGCGAATGTGTGTGTGTGTGTGTGTGTGTCACGCATACACACGGTCCTGGGCCCCCCTGTTCTCTCTCTCTCTCTCTCTCTCTCTCTCTCACACACACACACACACACGGACGGGAGGCCCCGGCACACCTTGCCAGGCTCCCTGCTCACGGCGGTCTGCTCCACGTTGCTCACAGACTGGCCCAGTGCGCTGGCCTCGAGCTGTGGAGTCTTCCCTGGAACAGGAATCAGGGGACAGAAGGCCCAGTGAGGCTCCCTGCGGCCGGCTGGGTCCCCGCGCCCATGACACGCAGCCGCCACCAGGACACTATCACCGAGCCGCTGCACGGGGCCCGGCCTGCGGCCTCTGACACGGAAAACGGTGGCCCACCGTCCACAGGCCAGAGCTGGGGAAGTTCATGGGGGGTGCACACGCGAGTGTGTGTGTGTGTGAGAGGGAGGGAGGGTGTCTGTGTGTGTGTGTGTG
>NW_006399898.1:3923091-3944597 GCF_000299155.1 Elephantulus edwardii
GAGAGAGGGAGGGAGAGACAGACGGAGAGGGAGAGAGGGGGTCTGTGTGTGAGAGAGGGGAGGGAGAGAGTGTGTGTGTGTGTGTGTGTGTGTGTGAGGGGGGAGAGAGAGAGTGTGTGTGTGAGAGAGGGAGGGAGAGACAGACAGACGGAGAGGGAGGGAGGGGGTCTGTGTGTGTGAGAGAGAGAGGGGGGAGGGAGGGAGCGTGTGTGTATGTGTGCGAGAGGCTGTGTGTGCACATGTGTGTTCGAGCTTTGGAGCGTGTGTGGGGGTGAGAGTGTGTGTGAGAGAGGCAGGCTGTGGGAGATGTGAGTGTATGTGTGTGCATGTGTATATGTGAGTATGTGTGTGAGAGCTTTTGTGCGTGTGGGGATGTGTGTGTGTGTGTGTGTGAGAGAGAGAAAGGCTGTGGGAGGCGTGCATGTGTGTGCATGCGCGCATGAGATCTTCTGAGCGCGTGGGGTGTGAGGTGTGCGCGTGCGCGTGTGTGTGAGCATGCGTGTAAGAGCCTTCGAGCCTGGGGGGGGGGGTGAGAGCTCACGCATGCGTCCGTGAGCATGTACGTGGCCGTTTCTCCCACTCAAAGCAGCGAGCAGCTCCTGCCGAGCTGATTGCACTCAGGGGGCCCCTGTGTTAAGAGCAGCCCCATCCTGCACCATCCCCACCCCCTCTGAGGAGCCCTGGTCCATTGTGACAGTCACCACGTCAGCCACCTTGTTGAGGGTCTTGCTCTCCTTCGCTGACACCCCCCACCTTTCCCAGCATGACGTCTTCTTCCAACGATGGCCTCCCTTGACAATAGGTCCAAGGTACAGGAGACTTGGGCATCTCGTCTCTAAGGAGCACCCCATACCCACCTGATGCCATGGACCCCGACTCATCTTCCTCTTTGGCCTCTTCAGATAAGGTAAGAAAATCTCTTTCTGGAGAGACACAAAAAAAACAACCAGAAAGAAAACATGAAATGGAATTGTTTCGCCCCGTGAGACAATGTTCTTTAGAGCCATGGAAGTAGGTTGTGGCTGACACAGGATTATCATCTGTGGAAGGTTTGGGTTTTGAAATGCTGTTGTTATCAGGGAATGAAACTGTGTAACTAAGCCCAGTCTTCCAAGAGATGGCAGATTCTAGAATGGTCCTAGAGCTAAGACCAGCCCAGAGAAAGACAGAAATTACCAAGACGTTCTAGGAAAAATGCTCAGCTCCACCACTAGAAAGCCTAAAATCAAGAATAACAAAGTGTATCCCATTTTATCAATGGTTGTTAAGGACCATCAACTCGACCCCCAGCCACAATATTAATTACAACTTTGGAGGTTTAATTTCATTTTCATGTGGAAGAAAGTTCACAAATAATATGGACCTTTCACTGAATTATTCATAGATATTAGCCTGGTTCAAATTGGTTTTCTGTTAAACATTCTTCTACATGGTATACCACTGGTCTGTGCATTGCTGTACAGAGGTAACTTGTGTTTGCTGTGATGCTGAACACTGTGACACTGATGTGTCAAATGTAATAATGGTTACCCATGGTGGACAGTGTTCGGTGGAGCTCTCCGATTAAAACAAGCCTGGAAGCAGGAGTGGCGTCCACTTCCTAAATGGCTTGCCTCGGGAAATCCTATGAACAGTGCTCAGGTCTTTCATTCATAGGGTTGCTATGAGCTGTCTACGACTTAACAGCACCTAGCAACAACATAATTAACATCATTAAATCACTGTTGTTAAGTAGCGTTGAGTCGGCAACAATTTCATCTTACGCGGATCCATACCCCTTGGTACCAGCAGTCAGGACATCAGGAGACGCACTGCATTGGTTAAGTCTGCTGTCCAGGACGCTTCCAGAGTCCTGAAGAGCAATGATGTCAGTTTATACCCAAAACCACACTCACCTAGAGTTCACAGGAGAGAGGCCTCAATGCTGAGATGCTGGGCGTAGTGCCCGGGAAAGTTTACATTTCACTTTTCTCTTTTGTAAAAACTAAAGTCCTCCTCAGATTTCTTTGGATAAAGAAGAGCGGGTATTAGAGCAGTTCTTTCATACAAGTGAAGTGGTGTGGAAGGAATTCTGGAAAGGCAAAGGCACCAGCATCCAGACTTCCAACACACAGGCCCATGAACAGAGCAATTCCACGCCTGGGGGTCTGTCCTGCAGAGGTGCACGGTGGTGCCTGGTCACATTGTGTATGGACGGGGAAAAAACCTCCAAAAACATCCCGCCACCCCTCTGGAGAAAACCAGACGGCAGTGCTAGAGATTTACCATCTTGGAACCCCAAGAGGCAATTCTGCTCTTCCCTACAGTAATGCCATCCGCTTAGATTCCGGGATGTTCTTGTGATAATTACTCTTGGCACCAGTGGAAATTTGTTCCTGTTGTTTCTGTGTGGTTCTAGCTATTTTCTATAACGTGTATTTTGGTGCAAACAGGTCATATGCATTAAAAAGAAATAATAAAAAAGAAACTGAAAAATAACTAAGGGGAAGGAATGAGTCAGAAAAGGAGGATGAGAATGTGAAGAGTTGGATCGATGTCACGGATGCACATCGGAGCCTCTTCACAGGTTCGGGCTTCCCCTCATGTGTGAAGAGACAGCTAGACCTAGTTTTCTTTTGTTTCCCTTTCTAGCATTTTCTGTTGTTGTTAGATACCACCGAGTTGAGTATGTGAGACCTTTGCCATCCTTGCCTCCAGGGAGCACTCTGGTTGCACTTTCACTAAGACCTGTTTGTTCTTTTGTCAGTCCCTGGGTTATTCAGCCCTCTTCTCCAACACCACAGTACTGATTCTCCTCCTGTCATCCTTCTTCACTGTCCAGCTCACAGATGCACAGCAAGTGACTACAAAGATCATGGCTTTAACCAAGTGCAGCTTAATATTGAAACGGACATCATGGCTCTTCAGGACTTTGCAGGGGCCCTTGACAGCAGATTGTTGAAATGCAATAGGTCTCTGATCTCCTGACCAAGGATCTGACTGTGGATCCAAGCAAGATGAAATTGTTGGCAATTTTAATCTTTTCTCGGTCTATCATGATGTTGCCTACTGGCCCAGTGGTGAGGTTTTGTCCTCTCTATGGTGAGATGTAATCCATACTGAAGGCTGTGGTCTTTGATCTCCTGCAGCAGATACCTCCACTCCCCCTCACACTCCACAGATGCTGCATTTTTTTACGAAGGCTGGTGGCCCTCCTGTGTGGACCCAGCAGGTCTACTGGCACCGTTTTCCCCCAGCCATGGGTGCCCACGTCACATCTCTGTGTGTCATTTAGGTCATTCCTGCAGGATTTTAAACTTTTTCTTTTTTTTAAATTATTATTAACTTAAATGAAAATTTACAGAGATTTTTATTTCCATTTATTCATTGTTGCACTTTTCTCCCTGCCCACCCCTCCCCTCCAGTTTGTTCTTCTCTTTGAAAAGTACAAGAAAAATTCTTTCATTATTATACAATCCCTTCCCCCAGTCCACTCCACTATGCAGTCTTCATTCTGGACTCCTGTCATGACAATAATACCTAATCATATATCCCTTTTAAACAGTTCTCTCCCTCATCTGTTTCAATGCAGTATACATTATTTATCCCATCTTTCTCAGTCTCCCCTCAACCTCTATATCGGTCCTGTTTTACAACAATGACACTATGCAGTGTTTGTCCTTTTGTGACTGAGATATTTCACTCAGCATAATGTCCTCCAGGGTCACCCATTTTGAATAATACTGCATGAGTTCCTTGTTTTTCAATGCAGCATAGTATTCCATTGTGTGAATATACCACAGCTTCTCTATCCATTCGTTTGTTGATGGGCACTTGGGTTGTTTACAGCTCCTTGCTATTGTGAACAAAGCAGCAATAAACATGGGTGTGCATATATCTGCTTGGGTGTCAGTTATGGTCTCTTTGGGGTATATTCCCAGTAGAGGAATTGCTGGGTCAAATGGTATTTCTATTTGCAACTTTTTGAGAAAGCACCATACAGCCTTCCACAGTGGTTGCACCATTTTACACTCCCAACAACAGTGAATAAGGGTTCTAGCTTCTCCACAACCTCGCCAGCATTTGTTGTTTGAGGATTTTAAACTTTCTCCTAATCAGATTGTATACTTCACAGAGCACATTAGTGTCGACCTAACTTTTCTAGGCACTGGGAAAGGAATACATTCACACGGCTGGCTTTGCTGCTGTCATCAGGAACTGAACCTGCAGCGTACTCAAGTGTGCCTGTGTTCTGCTTTCACTGCCTGCCTTGTGCATACTTTCCTCCCCCAAGGGGGGGTTACATCTCCTCTCTGCCACCACTGGCTCATCTGTAAAATGGGCACACTCAATGCCCCACTCATGGGACTGATGACTTGCTAGGACCTTTTTTAAAAAAAAAAAGGTTTTTTGTGTATACAGTCAAATCAGATCTGACTGGTACAGGATGAGATCATCCCTCCTTCTCCAGCAGAGATTCAAACCGCACACCTCTGGGATTGCAGTGCAACTTCTTGCCACTAGGCCACCAGAGCTCCCTGATAGTACCTTTTAAAAAACAAAACAACTCAACTCCATTGAGTTGATTCCAACTCATAGCAGCCCTCGGTCAGTCTGTAGGAGGAGACAGCCACCCTCCTCGTGCAGAACACTAGTGGATTCAAACCAACAGAGAAGCATGGCTTGCTGGTCAGCTGTGTGATTTGCTGTGGACTGGTCACCAGGACTCCTTAACTAGCACCTGATAGTCACCTGCCCAAGTGAGAACTCTGGGGGTGTGGTCTGTATGGTCAAGCCTTTCAGTGGTTAGATCCCATCACTGGTGACAAAGGAGAAGGATGGGCAATCTCCTCCGTGACATTTACAGCTTCTGAAAACCCAGTGGAGTTGGATCCAATTGGACAGAATTGGGTAAACTCCTAAACTCACTGTTATGGAATCATTGTTACAGGGTAGAGCATGCCTGCTCAGGGAGGCTGGTGGGGTCAAACTTCTGACTTTCTGGGTAGCAACCAAGTGCCTGACCCTCGGTGCCACCAGGGCTCCTTAATACCTGGTCCAGGTGAGCGCTAGAGGGACTGCGGATTTAAAGCGGGCTGTGGCCCGGCTAGGAGGCACCTGGGGGCAGCCCCGGAGGCCCAGGGCGGCTGCAGGGCGGCGGGCGCTCACCGAGCTCCACCTCCACCTCTTCGGACACCTGCGCGCGGTAGAAGAAGAGCGCGGAGGCGGCCTCCTCCTCGCTGGTCTGGTTGAGGAAGTGGATGATGAGGTCCTCGGCCTCACCGTCATTGCGGGACAGCAGCTCCTCGAACAGCTGCGGGTCGGTGAGGCCCAAAGCCCTGTACAGGCGGTCGCGCATCCACAGTACCCGCAGGTCGTCCATGGCGCCGGCTGCAGAGCGAGCAGAGCAGGGACCGCGTCCCTGACGACGCCCCTAGCAACGCGCTCGGGCAACTGCCGCCACCAGATGCACCGCGTGGGCGCACGGACCCAGCGGGGGGGGGGGGTCAGCGGAGGCCCAGGGCCCCCCGTGGTGCCACCCGGCCACCCTCCGAGTCCCCGCCCAGGCCCGCCCAGGTCCCCATGCACTGGTGCCCAGGCCACCCTTCGAGTCCCCTCCCAGTGCCACTCCGCCACACTCCGAGTCCCCGCCCAGGTCCCTGTGCACTGGGGCCAGGCTACCCTCTGAGTCCCCGCCCATGTCCCCTTGCAGTGGCACCCGGCCACCCTCCGAGTCCCCGCCCAGGTGCCCTCGCAGTGCCACTCTGCCACACTCCGAATCCCTGCCCAGGCCCCTGTGCACTGGCACCTGCCCACCCTCCGAGGTCCCCGCACCAGGCTCGCTGGTGCCCCAGACATCTGCTCAGGTCCCCCCACACACATTGGTGCCTGATGCCCCGTACCCCAACCAGCTGGCCAGGGATGACAGGAGCTGAGTCAGAGGGCAGAGGGCTGGCCCCACTGTGTGACTAGACTGCTTCTAAGCTTGGGTTTAGTTCCTGAGCGCAAACTGTCTGTGTACACTGCTGCAGGTGACCAGATGCTCACAGCCACCGCTTCTCCAAGTGACAGAGGTAGTGGATGGCAGGCAGGAGGACACGGTCTGACCCTCAGCCACGAGGGGCCAGGTGGTGTCAGAGGGACAAATCCAAGTCTCAGGAAAGGCAACGTTCCTTCCCATGCAAGGGATCCACGGAGGGACCCGGTTCTTCGCCTTTCTAGCCAAGCCAGGCTGTTAATAAAGCAAACAGACATTTTAAAAATATGTTTATTTTTCATTAGTCAAAGGAAGTTCAATACTGACAGGAAAATGCACATTTGTTCTTCCATGCATTTGCAGAGCCAGACGCCAGCCCATCTCATGCGCCCCCTCACCAGGTGGACCCGAAGGGGAAACAGCAGCTTCCTAACAGGATCTGCTTATCGAGAAACAAGAGGAACCAGAACAAGTGATGGACTTAATTGTAGAGCCCAGAATGCTCAAATCCCAACCTCCAGGCCTGTGGTTCAGGGAGCTCTAGTCGGTGGTCCAGTGGCAAGAACCTGCGCTGCCAACCTAAAGGCAGGCAGTTCAAATCCACCAGCTGCTCCAAGGGAGAAAGATGGGCGTCTCCTCCCAGGCGATTTACAGCCTCTGAAAACCCCTGGAGGGTGAGCTGAGTCGGTTCCCACTCAGTGGTACAGCAGCCATGCGTATGACTGAGCTCTGATGGTGTCGTCCCTCGCGGGCTGATGGGGGGCCCTGAGGTGGCAGCCCTGTGGAAGTTCAGATCCCCCAGTCCCTTCTGGAAATAAAGATGGGCGATCTCATGAGCAATCGGCAGACTCCATAAACCTGCCGGAGGGTCAGCTCAGAGTCGCTTTGGACTCCACAGCAATGAGATGGCCACGAGGAAGCCTGCGGTTATCAGCGCTCTCGGGAGCCAGCAGCAGGGTGGTGTGTATATTTCTCTTTTGAATTACAGATTAAACAAGGGGGCTGGCAGTTCTGGGGAATGAGAGTCAAAGTCACATGAGCAGAAGCTCAGAAGACAAGGACACCCTCCCACACCCAGCCGACAAGAGAAAGCCTTCCCTGCAGGAAGTGCCTGGCGTGGGACTTCCCGCCTCCAATCTGTGCAAGAATAAATTTCTCTTTGCAAAAGCCGTCGACTTGTGGCATTTCTGCCCTGATGGTACTAGCGCATTGAGATAGGAATGAGATAGGGCATGATTTCCTGACATTCTCAACCAACACTCACCATAGGAGAATTCTTATTACTCCATCACCTTGGATTACAATTTCTCAAACGGAACACCTGATGTGTGTACACGCCTGGCTTCACACCTCTTCGACAGTGAAATCTGCTTCTAAACGCAGGCAGTGGGCCAGCTGAAAAGGTTTTTTGTTCCTATTTTCCAGAATGCACCAGGCCTTACTGTGTTTAGGGAGCTCACTCACAAACACAACATTCCCCTCTATAAAAGTCAATGTCTTAAAAGTATGCAGATTGGAAACGAAGGCCAGAATGCTATAAACACCCAGATGGGACTGAAGTGGGGTTTGTGACAGTTGAGTCTCCTCAAGACCCTCCCTACTGAGATGTGGGGCCCAGACACCTGCCAGGCCATCACATGCTCTGAACCCAACACAACCCTGTCATCCAGGACAGCCTCTGGGGAGCCCTGGTGGCATGATGGTTTAACAACTCAGCCACCAGCCTAAGGGCCAATAGTTTGAACCCAGCAGCCACGCCAAAGCGGAGACAGGTGGCAGTGTGCTGCTGTAAAGGTTACAGCCTTTCAGCCCCACGAGGTAGCTCTCAGTCCTGCAGGGCAGCCGAGAGTCAGATTCGACTCGGTGGTGGGGGGCAGGATGAGAAAGCCCCCATCCCTGAGAACTGAAAGCAAATCCTATCGGGCTGAAGACGTCTCTGGGTTTGCAGGCTCCAACTCTGTTCACCGTGTAGGAATGAAATGAACGAATGAATGAAACTGCAGACCTTTCTCTGTAGCAAATGGCACAGATTTAGCGTCCTACAAGTGAATGACCATTGGCCTCTGGACATGTGCCTGCAAGGAAATATGTAAGAATCGTATGCCTAAAAATCCCTCCACCAAGAGGCTTTAAAAGCCCAGCGCAACGTTCATGGCAACATGACCCCGAAATTGACAGCTTTATAAAGAAATAAAATTACCTCTGGCACCTTAAAAGTCACTGTTGCTGTGGGGTCCCTTCGAATCAGAAGCGACTCACAGCTGCCCCCCCCCAGCACATTTTCAGAGACTATAAATCACACGGGAGATTGTCCATCTTTCTCCCACAGAGACGCTGGTGGATTCAAATGCCCTGCCTTTGTGCTGGAGGAGCAACTCCTTACGAACTAGACCGCGGATGCTCCCTGAGACATTGACTTGTATTTCCAGTCTTCTAATTAGGACGAGTCCATTGTGTGCCTGATTCCAGCTTCAGTCTCCTCACCACCTGCTGGGCATCCGAGAGCCGGGCAGCGGGATGACAGGAGAACCACTGCCTCTGAGCTGCGGTGCTGGAGAAGAGGACTGAATCCCATGGACAGACAGACAGGTCCTGGAGGACGTGCAACCAGGGTGCTCTCCTGAGAGGCAAGGACGAAGAACGTGGCTCACAGTCTGGCAATGCTGTTAGGACTGGTCAGTCCTTGGAAAAAGACGTCAGCTTAGAAATGTGGAGGGTCAGAGAAAGGAAGGCAGACACTCAACAAATGCAGTGTCTGTTCACAATGGGCTCAAGCTTGTCAGAGACCATGGGCATGGCCGAGGACAAAGCAGGGTTCAAAGCTGTTGTTTATGGGGTCGTTACGAGTCCTATTTGCCTCGCCAACACTTAACAACAAACATCTACCATCTGGTTATGGACCATCAGATGGGAACCAACTTACAGCTGACCCTCCGGCACGTAAATCGCATGGGAAGAGACTGGCCATCTTTCTCTTGAAGAGCAGCTGTTGATTTTGAACTGCATGCCTGTGGATTGGCAGAGCAATTCCTTACCACTAGGCTACCAGGGCTCTCTGTGCCACGGCCTCTGCTAAGAGGTGTTAACTAGAGTGGTCCTGTGACAGTCACCAGCAGGCACAGATTTCCTGATGACAACAGGTAACGAATCAGATCCTAAACCCACCGCCACTGTCAATCCCGATTCACAGGGACCCTGCAAGTCAGGGAAGCACAACGCCCCACAGAATGTCCACGGCTGTAACTCTTCAAGGAAACCCACAGGCTTGTCTGTGTCCTGAGGAGAAGCTGGTGGACTTGACCCACCAACCTCTCGGTTGGCAGCTGACTGTTTTAACTACAACACCAACAGAGCTCAATCAGTAACCGACATAAAAGTCAAGGCCAGTGCCATCCAGCCAGTTTGGGCTCACGGTGCCCCTTAGGACAGAGCAGAACTGCCATCAGGGTCTCCACGGCTGTAAATCTTCAGCAAATCTGACTGCCGCATCACCCGTGGAGCAGCCAGTGAGTCTGAGCCGCTCACCTGCTGGCCGGTACCTGGAAATGCTGGGTTCCTTGGACGTGATCTTGTTAGCATCATTCCAACAGCAAGTCCTCAGCCAATTTCAGAGAGACCTTCCGTGGCAGGTGGAAAGAAACCATGAAACTGGCTGGCATGATCTGCGCCAGGCACGCACCCCGAAATGCACGTTCAACATGACAACTTTCAGAGGAAGCTGAGTGTGGGGAGCGGAATTGTTCGCAGGAGCCCTCTCGGCTTCAGCTTCTCGTATTTTGTTGGGAGCAGTAATTCAGACCGGGGCTGGTTAACGCCCTCGAGGGGCAGGAGGGATCTCTACTAGGAACAGGACTGCGTGTAGAGCTGCCTGAGACGTTCGTTCAGCTCATGCCTCACAAGCGACACGCTTCAAGTCCTTCCAGAGTCCTAGCCGCCAGAACTGTGGGGCCTGCAATGGAGCTTGGCCACGCACAGTGCACCGAGGGGTCTCCAACATTCCCAACTGCGTCCTACTCACAGTTTTAAGTGCATGTAGAGACTTGAGACTTTGTCCTAAAAATAATTACCTGCCATCAAAGCAAGATACAGAAAAGCAGCACACTTTACAAGAATACAGGGAGAATAGGTGATTCAGCCGGCGGTCAACTCATTTGAAGTTGACTATCTAGTGGGCAGATTAAGTTAACTAAAGAGAGTAAATTAGTGACTTAGAAATCATCCACTTTCAGGTGATCTAGGTCATGTCTGAAAGTCTGCATTAAATCTACAAACAATACGCAGGCCTTTATTTAGAATCAAGTCTGAAAGTTAAAAAAAAAAAAACCAAAACCAAAACAACTTACTTGTATTTATACTGTTTTGAAAGATTAGTGCCATCTCTTTATGGTAAAATATCTTAATGTATTTTTATATAAAAATATACAAAATGCTATATTCTACCTCTCCTTCACTCAGAAGAAACCCTTTCAGTTCAGCGACACCAGCCAAGCTAGCCAGTAAGTTCCAATCTTCTCCCCCCACGTGTTCCAGCATCTCCCTGGGTTTTAAGGCTCAGCATACAGATTGTTGTCTTAAAATAGACAGTTCTCATGTTTCTCCAAGGATCACAGAATGAGGGCCTTTAAAAAAATATACAGTGGCATAACCATTTGCTGTAGGTTCTTTTATCCCATCTCCCCATTATTAAAACAGACAAAATTGTAAAAACCACCCTCTTATTTTCAATTCTAGGTAGCAGAGGATACAAAACATCTGCCTATTTTAAATCAAGCAGGATAAATATGGATCTTGTAATTCCCGACCATTACATTTTAAAAAGAAACACGATGCTTCGTAACTTCAGCAGCTGGGCAGTCTTATCCGGCACCTGTAGTGACAGAATGACTCTTGTTTTTCCACAAGGTGGATGGAATCAAGTCTTTAAGAATAAACTCAAGCTGTTATTCAAAATGAGTCTCTGTTCCCCAATCCTCCGTTTTAAAAAATAATGTTCGTGGATCAACTGGCATGAACTTAGTCCCTGCTCGTCATAAAAACAAGGAGATTTCTAGATCTGAAAGTGGGAAACTTTACAATACCGTTAGTGTGAGGAAGAGGTATAGAATACAGAATTATTTGGCTCTATCATAAGGCAATCGATGCAGTGGGACTCGTTCCTATCGTTAATCTGACGTGACGGGATTCTAGAACATGATCATTCCCCATCAGGAGGAAAGTGTGGAGATGAGGCCACACCATCAGGCCAGGTCATTGTCGCTGAACTTGGACGAGAGGAGGCGAAATGAGAAGGGAACAAACTTGGTGCCAGCGCCGACGTAGAATTTGTTCTGAAATTCCACCCTACAAAAAGAGGGAAAGAAGACACTCAGTTAGTGGAAGACAGTGAAATGATATTTCCTATGTTCTTTCAAAGGACATCTGTGAGTTCAAACTCAAGCATGGTTCCTCTACTGAAATGGCTTCATTCTGCAGCTCTTGAATTTTTACTTAACATTTTCATGTGATTTGAGGGAAAGTATATACAGCAAACTGGTTTCCATTCAACAATTCGGCAATGACATTTCATGGTACTGCGTAGAAGGCCCACGTTACAGCAGCACTCTTCCCGCTTCCTCCCCGAGTTTCTTGTTTCCATTCATCTTTCCATCCTAGTCAAGCCATTCCTGAGTTGTAAGCTTCCTCCCTGAACAAATGCTGTCCTCCGGAGCTTGGATGGTTCATGTTCTAATGACTGCATACCTCCCTGGTGGGACCTGTCCACTGTTTGGCTGAAAGCAGAGCCTCTGGCTCAGTTCCAGGCAGAAGGGTGATTAATGAGCACAGTCTGGGGAGTCCCACCAGGCTTTCTAGGCTTCTGGGGGACAGTCTCTGATTGTCTTCCCTCTTCTTGGCTCCAGGAGGTACAAGATCAATAGCTGCATCTTACGTGGCCCCCTGCAAGCTTTGAAGACCCCAAGCGCGACTCATCAAAGTAGAGCGTAGCATCGTGCCTTCTGCCTACGTGACCTAAGGACTTCACTTAAACTCCTAGCCATTCTGGATTCCTTAAGGTGACTGAAACACTCGCACAGGGAGAGACCAATCCAGGCAGGAATGAGAAAGCCAGTCAGGTAGAAAGGATACCCACAGATAATAAGACAGAAGGAATGCCCACAGAAAACAAACTTATTCTACAGATGCTGTAAAACATGAAGAAATGCCTATTACATGCTATACAGTAACATAAAGCCATCGCCCAAAGCCCAATGAGAAGCATCATTCTGACTTTATGTGCGTGGTACCTCACGAGGGTCTGAGCCGCACCCCAACGTGAGGAACAGAGGCCCCTGCACAAGGCGTGCGGGTTCTGTGGGGACCCCTCCCACACTCACCAGTGCAGGCGTATGGCGTGAAGGAAAGCAGAAAGGCCTTCCATGATCAGAAGGATGGAGATGGTCAGGACGGCGAAGAAGGCGATGACGGGGAGCAGCAGCAGGACGCCGTAGGTGGTGTCCACGCGGAGGCCCACGCGCATCAGCATGGCCCACAGCACGTCCGACAGCTCTGCGGGCGGGGTACGCACTGTGAGCCTCCCCGAGCCTCCCCAACATCCTGTCGTCCCCTCCGTTCCCAAACACAGGAGCTCCAGCAAGCCCGAGACACCGAGGGACACCAGCATTCCAGAAACATCGGGGCGTCAGCTCCCAACAAGCTCTGGGTGAGCACAGGGCGAGGAGGTGGGCACCCTGACCTGCCTCTGACGCAGCACCCGGGACACCTCGAGTGCAGTCCTCACACCGCACAGGTCCCCACACCCCAAAAACGAAGGTAAAGGATCAACAACTCGGTCCATTCTCACCATAAAACGTGCCCTTTGAATTTTCACATTATACAGTGTGCTAAGGATTACTCATGACCTATAAGGAAGCTCTGGTGGCCTGTGGTAAGAAGCTGTGCTGCAATCCCATGGCATGCAGTTCAAATCCACCCACAGCTCTGTGGGAGAAGGGAGGCCTCCTCCCGCCCGACTGTCTGCCTCGGAAAACCTGCTGGAGGGTCAGATACGGGGTGGTTCTGATTGGATCTGATTGGATGGTGCTTAACAACAATAGTGTTGATTCCCCTCATGGGCTCTGAGCCTGTTACTTGGGTGGGAGGGAGCCAGCCTGGAGGGCACCATGCCTGGTAAAGGCAAGGGTCCAAGGAAAGGCGAAGACCCTCAACACTGGGTTCACACAGTGTCTGTAGCAATGGGCTCGAGCCCAGCAGACACTATGGGGATGGTGCTGGACCGGGCAGTGCCCCGTTCTGTTATGCACAGGGCCGCCGTGAGGTGGGGTTGCCCCAGCGCACCTAACAACAACAGGAAGCAGCAGAGGGCCCCGGGCAGGCATGTGGAGGGGGCAGCACGGGCCCCAGGGCCGGGCATGTGGACGGGACAGCACAGGGCCCCGGGGCCAGGCTACTGGACAGGGCGGGAGGTGCTGGCGGTCTTGGTTCATATGTGCTGGGCAGCAGTATAGATGAATGGAAAGGAATGGCTAGAGGGAAAACTGAAGCTGTTCTGTGACCTTTAAAAATTATCTTTAAACATTAAAATCTCTCTACCTGTTGACAGTAAATGCATAAGGAAGGGAATTCAACAGTGAATCTATTTTTAAAACATTACCACTGAGTGTTAAAATGTTTCACTTCTTTACAATAAAAGGCCTACTCTGCAGGGTTTGCGCATGCATGCCTTCTTCAGAGAGCTTGGGAGGGGCGGGCATCCTGTCGGGTCCCTGCCCACCCACTGTCTGCCCCTTCAGGCTGCCTCAGGTGCCTTCCTGCACAGTAACCCCTCCGGGTTGTACCTCGAACACCATGACCCTCCCCCACGGCTCTGAGGCATCACCTCCCCTGGGACAGCTTCATGCTGTCACAACACCGCCCCCCCCTTCACTCTGCTCCTCTGGCCGCACGTGTGGGGACAGCAGTGGTGTCAACATGCCTGCAGCCAGCCACGTCTTCCAGGGTCCACTACGTTCCCCAGGACCTCACTTCCAACGGGTCTTTCCCTCTGCTCTGATGTGCTCTTATCTTTGCTGTAACTTTCCCCCTTCAATGGTTAGGTTTTGTAAAATGCCACAGGGGTTGACTGCAGAGACAATCAGACACCCTGTGATGTGCAGAGCCACCCCATGACATGCCAAGGCACCACATGATACACTGAACACCCCATGATGCACAGAGGCATCCTGTGATGCACCGAGCACCCCATAACGCACCGTGCCTTCTGTGTGAGCAGAGTAAGGGATGGACGCAGAGTCCACCATGTGGGTGCTATTTAAGTGGCGGCCTGTGCACTACGAACTTACTCACAGGTGGTGGGCTGTGCTGAGTGGGACCTGTGTGCTGGAGATCGGAGCTATTTAAGGGAACTACAGTGATGGGACCAGTGCTGACCAGAATGTGCAGAGCGAGGACGGCCTGTAATCAAACGTCAGGGGAGGTGGCCCCTCGGATACACACGTGGGAGATAGTGGTGGCAGGGAAGATGAGGATGCCCTGGTGGAAATTCTCGAGGGATCTCAGGATATTTAAAGTGCAATCCACAGTCCCACCAGCACCGAACTGAAAACAGTGGCAACGCTGACAGCGGAGGGCCTGGCCGGCTGGAGGCCACGTGCTCAGGAATCACCATCACAGTAATCCTGGCCAGCTTGTTAAAACCACTCATCCCAATACAGGAGACCCTCCACTGGGTCTCCGAGGCTGTCAGTCTTAAATGGAAGAAGACCACCTCAACCATCGCCACAGAGAAGCTGGTGGATTCAAACCACTGAGCTTTGAATTATCAGCCCAGCACTTAACCTGCTACACCAGCGGGGTCTCTGTAGACACTATTAAGCGAGCTCACTAAGTAGTAGGTTCACACAGCTCAGTCACATGAGTTCCCGCGTATTTATACTCCCCATGCCCACCTCCAGCTCCCCTGAACTCCGCGCGGGGCTTCATGCGTGGGGGGCGAGCAAGGCGTGCGGACACTTACGTGCGTGCGCCAAGCTAAGCGCCCAGAGCCTCAGGTAGGAAGCTGTGTTGGAGATGCAGCCCAGGCAGTACTCGATGGAATGAATCACTTGAGTCATCAGAATTTCTCCAAAATTGAACTGGGAGAGATCACATGCGTTGCATTAGCCCCCTCGTAGGGGAGGCACAAGCCATGCAGGAAGGGGAGATGTCCACTCTCGGGAAGGAAATCAAGAACCAGCTTCTGGGAGGCGTGTGCGGGACAGGAGGTCACAATACCCGAGTGGTCCTCTCAGCCGCACCATGAACCCATCCCCTCCTGTACCCCCAGCCTCTGATCTCCACGTGTAACCTGACGGGGCCACCTGAGGCCTGTGACGGCTGCAAGTTCTCAGCAGCACAAAAGTCTGGCGTGAAAGCAGACGTTCACCAACCACAGGTACATCTAACCCAAGTGACATTAGCAGGTCGGCTGACCTAGAACAGGGTGTGGGCTCTGCACTGTTAACACTCTCCTGAGAAACTCTGTCATTAGGGTGAGATTAACCCAAAACTCTCAGGAATGTTATATCCGTGACACTCATTTTACCACCAGGAAAGCACGGGGCAGCGCTGGACCCGTACCCCTCGGGCGTCCTTCTCCCGAGGGCCATGTCCCGAGGGCGTGTGGGTTTGTGCAATGACAGTAAAGCTCACCTCCTCGCTGCTGACTTCTCGACACCCGTCCTCCGCCGGGGCGTTCCCCTCCTCCACGTCCTGGCTTCCCAGCAAGGACACCTCTTCCTCACTGTCCTTCCTCACCAGTGTGTACCCGCTCTGACGGAACCAGAGAGGGGACAAAAGCAGTGGCCTGTCACTGCTGCCACCGTGTGACAGCCCCCACCCCGCCGCCCCTCATTTCTCTGTGTGGTTAGGCCTTTGGGAATAAAGAGGAAAGGTTCTTTAGGAGGAAATGAAGAACTAGACTGACACAGGGGAAGGATCCAGAAAGAAAACAGTGGCTGGGCCTGGGATGGGACAAGATGTGATGCTTTGTGCTGCGCTTTCCATACCTTTTGTAATTAAACTGACTAAAAAAACCCACACACTTTAAGAGAAAAAGGAAGAGGCAAAGAAGAGTTGGTAGAGACAACCTGCTGTTTCTCCAAGAACTCAGCGACCACTCCCGGGGCCTGTCTGTCTGCAGGGGACAGGAGCCAGGCCTTTCCCATCAGACCAGGGCCGCACGTCAGTCCTTCACGGGGGCACTGACCCCACGCTCCTCGGTCCTCAGGAGGCACCGCCGGCCCACACTCACCCTGCTGACGCCGAAGCAGCTCCGCCCGTTGTGCAGCCACAGCAGGAAGAGGGGCTTTCCCAGGAAGAGGACGGGGATGGACAGCGCGGTGACCACCAGCAGTAGTCGCTGCACGTGCTCCTGGGGACATTGGGGAAGTGGCTCAGAAACCCCAAGGCTGCTCAGAAGTCAGTCTTGCCCGCCCAGACCAATGCTCTGCAATGGCCCAGCCACAGTCCTGCCTCCAGGCAGGGCCTCCAGGGCAGGGGCTGTTCCAGGGGCCAGAGGTGGGGCTGGGCTCCTGGCAGGACACCAGAGCCGCCATCTTTGAGAGGGGCACAGTGTGGTTCCTGTGCAGACAAAAGCGCAGCTCACAGATGTGGCTAATTAGCGTCCTGGCTAATCACTAGAATTCTGGGGTCTCCTGCGTGTGTAAAAGGTACGGCCACACTACTCTGGCCTAGGAAGTGTGAAACAGCACCATTCAAAAGCGTAGGCTGCTGGGAGAACGGCCACAGTGTGGCACAGACACGAGCTGGCACACAGGTGGGAAACGGTGCTGGACTGCTCGGGGCCAACGTGCCTCCATCCTCCATCTGTGACAAAGCAGTGGCCGCAAGGCACAACAGAGTAAAGCACGGGAGGGGGAGGCCTGCCTACACGTCAGATACAGGGCACCTGTGACACACAGCACGCACATCACACACACGGCGTGTGACGTCTGGAGCATCACAGCCAACGGTCAGTGGGAGGAAAGGCACTTTCCCTGCCAGTCACTGTGTACTGAGGGCCAGTTCTCAGGTGACTTATCCTAGAGACTGACTGAAACAAGTGGGGGACCAGAGAGCCCCCAGGCATCCTCCTCCACCAGTTCCGCCAGATGTTGGGCAGCAGGTCTGGACAACAGCACAGGGCCTGACACCACTCTCATCAGGACCAGTGTCCTCCAGGGAGAAGCCACTTGCTGAGAACCAACATGGAGGTTCCGAGAGGTTGGCAGGAAGCACCCCTCCCCATACTCCTACTGGTCAGCTGGTTCACCCCCCGCAAACCCCCTGCCCCATACATCCACTGGCCAGCTGTTTTACCCCCAAAACACACCTCCATACACCTACTGGTCAGCTTGTCACCCTCCCATATACCTACTGGTCAGTTGCTTTGCCCCCCCATACACCTACTGGTCAGCTAGTCACCCCCCAAAACACCCCTCCCCATACAGCTATTGGTCAACTGCTTCACCCCCCAAAACACCCCTCCCCATACACCTACTGGTCAGCTGGTCACCCGCCCATGTTTCCACCTCCTAACGGAACTGAAAGGCCAGGAAGGAGCTCTGTGACACTGGTGAGAGCTGAGAGTGGACGACTCACCTGCCCGGGGTACAGACCAATCGTCTGGCTTGCTGGGAAGAGGAACATGTTGATGAACTCAATCAGGATGCTGGGTGCGGCCCTGGAGGTCTCCGCAGAGTACACCAGCCACTTGTAGACGATCATGAAAATGAGGTACCCAAAGATGCAAAGCATGAACAGCAGCTCCGGGATGGACACCAGGTAGACATTGAACTTCTTCCTGAAATGCCTGACAAATGACAGAATGGTCAGTCAACCCACGGGCAGGACCGTGCCCCAGACAAGTGAGAGCCAAACGTACCCACAGAGAGACCAAGCCGAGTAACAGGAAGCTGGCTTGGCTTGTGTTCCAGACAGCACGTGGAGGAGAGCAGGAAGAGGGGGGCAGGTAGAAGAGGGCAGGTGAAGGGGGCACATGGAGGATAGAGGTGGAGGAGGGCCGGTGGAGGGAGGCAGGCGGAAGGGGTAGGTGGAGGGGGCATGAGGAGGACAGCAGGAAGAGAAGGGCAGGCGGAGGGGGGCAGGAGGAAGAGGGAAGGTGAGGAGGGAAGGAAGAGGGAGGAGGAGAGCAGGCGGAGGAGGGAGGGGGAGGACAGAAGGTGGAAGATGACAGGTGGAGGGTGGACTGCCTGTCACCAAGCACTGGTTTAAAGGACTGGAGGTTTGAACCCACCAGCAGCTCTGAGGGAGAGACCTGGCCACTTGCACACAGAATGGTTAGAAACAGCACGGGCAAGTCTATGGTGACTTGTGAGAACTGGGCACTGCAATCGGCTTGGTGGCACTCAGTGACCCCGTCAGCAAGGAGCCCCCTAAGGACGGCTGTACACCAGAGAAGATTGTGACTGCATCGAGCCAGTTCAGACGGCAAACATCTCCAGGAAAGTGAAGCAGCCAGATGTGGTAAGGGAAGAGTGCTATGACCTCTCTGTTACCCTTAGTGCACTAGTGCTAACAAGGAAACAGGTGCTGCGGGCACACGCTGAGCTGCTAACTAAAGGGCTGGCAGTTCAAATCCACCAGCTGCTCCCCAGGATAGAGCAGAGGCAGCCTGCTTCCGTCAGAGCACAGGCTCGCAAGCCCTGCCTGCCCGTTCTGCTCTGTCCTACGTCACCAGGATGCAGAATCAATTCAGCAGCAGCAACGGCCACATGTCAAGAAAATGCTTATCGTCTCAAACGAAGAAAGGACAAAGGTCACACGTGGAGATCCGTGTGAGCTCACATGCTGGCTGTCTGCCCTTCCCTCCCGTGGCTCCAAGCCAGGAGGGTGAAAGGCGGTTTCCATTCTCACCCTGGCATCCTCGGCCCCTGGCACACGTGGGTGCTTGGCAAACACCCTCTGAGCTCATGAACCCTGTCAGACTCAAACACCATGACAAACAGAGGAAAACCGGACCACGCAGCACACCACCTCACTGGCAGCCACGGACCATCATGGTCTGGCATCAAGAATAAACAAATACTAAAATGGGTTTATAAACATTGCTTAAAAAAATCCCACTGCAATCCCAGAGGCATGCTGTTCAAATCCCCCAAATCCTCTGCTGGAGAAGGAGGGGCAAGGTCCTCCTGTACCAGTGAGATGTGATTTGACGGCACACACACACAAAAATAATAAAAATAAAATAATAATTTTTAAAAATCCATACTTACAAGTGGTTAAATATCCCCAAGATGACTCCAAAGGTCATATGAGTAATTCCTAAAATCACAGACATCTTCATTTTGAAAGAGTTGAGAAAAGTTAGACGATTGGTGGCCAAGTTCCAAATCTACAGACAAAACAGACAGGAGAAGCTTTAGGCTCATGGAACCCGCAGGGCAGATGGCCGTCAACGGGACCACCCCAAACCAGGGCAGCCCCAGATTTCAAAGCACCACCGGCACTCTCCTCGTGTCCTCTGCTCTGAGAAGCGTTCGTTTCCTTAAACCACACGCTGTCCGAAAACTCCCACTGACAGAAAGTTTAAGGACGAGAGAATCGGAACAGCACACTGTCGGGCGACTCAGGCACAGGCGGCTGCCATGCAGTGCCTACAGGGGGCCCGGCCGTGCACCGGCCTCGTCCTCTCAGATGCCAGGATCTGGGCACACCCCCAAATACCAGAGGTGGGGAAGGGGTCACAGGAACATCTGCCTATTCAACAACATGCGCCAAAGCAAAAAGAAGGGGAAACCCCACTCTTTCTTCCTGGGTACCCAGTGTCTTCACTCTAGAAACAGCTTTCTCATTTTGTTGGGGCGGGTGCTGTTAGTATTTTTAATGACCAAAGCAAAAACAGCTTCAACTGCAGCTTGTGGAAGCAGCCTGACTTGTGCCTTCTCCCCCACTGTCTGACCTTGGCCTCCACCGGCCACACCTGCTGGAGCAGGACCCTGAAGACCCCGTGCTGGCCACAGCTGTGTCCAAGGGGACAGCCACAGAGCACATTCTGGACACAAGGGGACTATCTTGCCTGTGGTGGCTGTCACTTTAGTGGGCACGCATGGCTGCAGGGGTGCTGTGAGGTGTTGCTGCCATCGCTCTACACGATGACAGCCAACACCAGAGGCCCTCCCTGTTCCTGGGCTCCCAGGCCCCCGGGCACGCTCATTTCCACCAGGCTGACGAGAGAGAACGCGGAAACACAGCTTTCCTCCACTGGGGGCTACAGATCACCCCAAGTCAGGCCCCAAACCTGTATCTTTAGGACACCATGGTAAAAGCTTCCCAGTTTCCAGTTACTAAGACATAAGGCGACAACATCACACAGTGTCTGGAGGAGAAAAGGAGCGGATGACGGGCCAGCGCGTCCTGTCCACCTGCGGCCTCATTCTCACCAAACAACAGCGTCACATCCCTCTGTGTAGTGAGGTCCTCGGCGGGTCTCTGGAGCACAGGCCCCTGGTGGTGTCTGGAGACCCTCTGCGGGCGCCCTGTGGGCTGATGCTCAACAAGCTCACAGCGGCCCAGCACTGCCTGGCAGTGGGCAGACACGGGGCCCAGTGCCCACTGTTCCCTTCTCCTCCTCCACACACTTTCCAACCTCAAATCACCACCTCCACAGGTGCCAGCGGAGCCTTAAGCATTGGAATTTCACATTATTCCTTCCCAAGGAAAAGCTAGGAAACAATTAGCACATTCAGTGGGGAGATTTAAGAAGCAGCGAACACTCAGCGGCCCCTGAGATGCCATGTTCCCAGCAGGCCAGGCATGGCCAGGACTCTGCTGTGGACGCCTGGAGTCTCATGTTCTATCACGGCCTGGGCTCCCCCAGCAGAGGGGTCACTGTGGGCCTGCTCGCTCGGGGATGGCCCAGAAACAACCAGCCCACACGGCAAACACACGGACAGCGCTCTCCACCGGGAGGTCATAGACACTGCGGAGCCCACCACGCGGAGGACTCACGGGGTCAATGCCGAAGGGGTAAGGGCCACGGAAGACTCCAGGAACACTGGGGTCCAGCTGCAGGATCCTGTTGTGCCGGATGACACTGTCACTGTAAGAAAAGCACCATGAGAGGCCAGCTGCCAACAGAACAGAGCCTGGGGAGGGGCGTGTCCCACAGGAGAAGTAATGAGACTCACTTCCAAAGGGTCAGCTTCTGAAGCTCCTGCGGGGGGTGGCTCGAGCTGTACATGGCAGACACGTTCCACCCAGAGCCAAAGATGTTCACGGACTTGGAGAAGCAGTCGTTGTAGATGAGGCCCGTGTACACTGAGAACAGGCCCATCAGCAGCAGGATGTACCGGCCGTTGAAGAACATTCTCATGATCTGTGGAAAGTGAGCCATGAACCCCTACATCATCCCTGGGACCCCAGGACTCAACCTCCAGACAGAAGACAGCCAGGTCAGAGACAGACCACAGCCCAGTCACAGCCAGGCCACAGCCAGGCCATAGACAGGTACAGCCAGACCACAGGCCACAGCCAGGCCACAGCCAGACCACAG
>NW_006399898.1:3944857-3954275 GCF_000299155.1 Elephantulus edwardii
AGCCAGGCCACAGACTGGCCACAGCCAGACCACAGCCAGGCCACAGACTGGCCATAGCCAGACCACAGTCAGGCCACACCCAGACCACAGCCAGGTCACAGACTGGCCACAGCCAGACCACAGCCAGGCCACAGACGGGCCATAGCCAGACCACAGTCAGGCCACACCCAGACCACAGCCAGGTCACAGACTGGCCATAGCCAGACCACAGTCAGGCCACACCCAGGTCACAGACTGGCCACAGCCAGACCACAGCCAGGCCACAGCCAGGCCACAGCCAGACCACAGCCAGACCACAACCAGGCCACAGGCAGGTACAGTCAGACCACAGACAGGCTACAGTCAGACCATAGACTGGCCACAGCCAGACCACAACCAGGCCACAGGCAGGTATAGTCAGACCACAGCCAGGCCACAGGCCTAGATGGTGTATGGTGACACTAACATCAGGGAAGCACTGACCTCCTTGACCTAACTGCCCCAGATCTAAGGGCAGCACTGGCTGAGGGACAAAGCTCAGAAGGGACAGAAAAAAAGAATGAATGGAAACACAGGCAGGAAGCAGGCAGAGTGCCGCCACCTTTGGAGGACTGCAGTTAACGTCACCTAACAAAGCATTATGTTTAATGGAGACTCATTCACTCTGCAAACACTAACAAAAATCATGATAAAAAGCTGCTGTTTTGGGTAGTCTTTTTAAAAAAAACACCAAAAAACGATGCATTCACAAAACTTCCAAAACTGGACTGAAGGACTCTCAGTGGAGAGGTGCCGGGAATCTAAGGTTGTGGTCCTCCCTTACAGAGTCCTCACACCTCAGGCCACACAGCAGCCGCCCTGGAGGAGCACGCTGCGAGGAGGCTCCCCCTCGCTGAACGGCAGCCAGCCAGGGGCAAAGCTCCTCAGAGTGGAAGGGACACCAAATCACGGAAGGAGCCGCTGGGGTGATGCCGCACCATGGGGACAGCCGACCGCGTCTCACCAGCTGGGGCCATGCTGCACCATGGGACAGCCGATCGCATGTCCCTAACTGGATGCGCACTGTGGGGACAGCCGATTGTGTCTCGCTAGCTGGGCAATGCCACACCATGAGGACAGCCAATCACATCTCCCTAACTGGGGATGCTGCACTGTGGGTACAGCCGATCGCATCTCCCAGCTGGATGCCACACTGTGAGGACAGCCGATTGTGTCTCGCTAGCTGGGCAATGCCACACCATCCATGAGGACAGCCAATCACATATCCCTAACTGGGGTGATGCCACACCATGAGGACAGCCAATAGAATCTTCCCAGCTGGATGCCGCACTGTGGGGACAGCCGATCGCATCTCCCAGCTGGGGCGATGCTGCACCGTTGGGACAGCTGACTGTGTGTCCCTAACAGCAGGGACAGCCGACCACGTCTACCAAACCACACAGCTGGGCTCCGTCCGTCAGCATTACTTACTCCCTCAGCCCACAAGAAACTCCTGGCCTTTATTTTCTAATGTGTTTTTATTACTGCTCTTTTCTGAACAATTAAAATACACTCACCTTGTTAAGAAGGAAAACACAGAGAATCACAAGAAAAGTATTCACAGGATGGAAATCAGTTCTCAAGTTTTGTTGAAGATGCACACAGCAAAATACACCCATTCAGCTGCCTGTCTCTGTACCACCAATCACATTCTTCCTTGTCTACAACCCCCCCCGCCCCCCCACGAGCTGCTCTTCCCCCAGGGACACAGCCCCCCTGACCCTAAGGGGTTTTTTATTTGTTTGTTTGGTTTTTGACCCTAAGGGGTTTTTTTTTATTTTATTATTTTTGTGTGCGTGTACCGTCAAATCAGATCTGACTGGTACAGGAGGAGATTGTCCCTCCTTCCCCGGCAGAGCATCTGGTGGATTCAAACCGTGCGCCTCTGGGATTGTAGTTGCAGCTCCTTGCCACTAGGCCACCAGAGCTCCCCTGACCCTAAGGGTTTTATAACTTGTCAATCGGATCCCACACAGACGGGTCTTTCAAAAGGAACAACGCTCACAGCAGACATTTTTTAGTAAGCTAAACTACCGTTTGGTTTAAAATTTCAGAGAATACTTCTGGTTTAAGGCTTGCAAGATTACTTCAGGGCAACAGTTTTAGGAGTTCAGTTCGGTCTCAGTGGATCCAGAGAAATAGCATTTCTGTTCTTCACTTTCTCCTCTTTTGAGAAGAATTCCTCTGTGCACTCTGGTCACACAGTTGTGTTCTTAACTATCCTCTGAGGAATGAACAAACAACATGAGGTGGGAGTAGACGTTGTCATTGTGGAGATGACACACTACACGTCTCAGTCAGGTTACAGCAGCTGTTGCCAGCATTAACACTGAAGAACCGCCTCCCCTCAGGGTAAAAAGAAGACAGCCAAAAAAAAAAATAAAAATAAAAAAAAAAAGAAGAAGAGAGCCACCAGCAATGCCACCCACCCAGAGGCAGCCAGCGTGCTGGCATTTTTACCTCTTGAGATTGGTTCAGTCTGGGATGGTCTTCATTTAACACCAACAAGAGGGCAAACAAGAACATCACGAAGCCATGACCAAAGTCTCCAAACATCACGGCAAACAGGAAGGGGAACGTGATGATGGTGAAGAGAGCTGTGGGGGAAAGAGGGCGTCAGAGGCTCTGATGCACCGCGAGCTCGTCCACAGCCGGCTGGCAGCACTCACGGAGCTGGCCGTCTCCACAAGACCACCTTCTCCCTCGAGACAAACTCAGAGGGCAGATGGGGTACGTCAGCCTACACAGAGGGCCACTGACGGGCGCCTGCTTTCCTGAGCACCCTCATATCCAGAAAAACAGCAGGAGAGGGGAAAACGCAAAGGCTGGCCCCGCGCCGCCCACCTGGGTTCACTTCCCGGTAGCTGCCCACTCCGTAGGCATCCACGATGTTCTGGAAGCCCTCTGTGAACTTGTTGGTGCGGATGAGGGTCGGCGGGGTTTCTTTCGTTGGGATTGTGTTCATGAAAGAGGGCATCGTGGCTCCACTCTCTCTCTTCCACATGAAAAAAAGGGAGAGAAAAATTATTGTCTAGGAACTCTTTCAACAAATACTGGTCACTGCTAGGTATCAAGGAGTCCTGGCAACACAGTGGGTTAAGTGTTGTGATACAAACTAAAAAGTCATCAGTTCAAACCCACCATCCACCTCATAGGAGAAAGACACAGCAGTCGGCTTCTGGAGGGTCAGAGTCTCGGGAACCCTCCGAGCATTCTCCGGGGCCCCGCAGGGTGGCTGCGAGTCAGAACCAATCAATGGCAGAGTTTGGTTTGGGTTGGCCACCTGTCAGCACTCATCCCAATAATGTAACAAATTCAAAGATTCAGATGTGTAATAGTATCCTTCACTGTTTCCAATTCCTCTAAATAATAAATTGGACTGAACACCTAAAACTTTTAATCAAATAAGTTCTTACCAGAAAAGCAGATTTTCACAGTACAATATTATTTATTAAAACACACATATGCAACATAAGGAGATTCTAAAAAACCCCAGTGCATAGTCTCTACTCTCCCTCAATGGTGCAGGAGGCTGGACGGCACAGTATTTAAACACTCCTCAGCTGGTAACCAAAAGGGTGGCGCTTCAGCTTCACCAGCTGCTTGATGGAAAAAAAGATACGGCAGTCTTTGGTAGAATGAAAAATTAATTTGCTCTATAATTTTTTTTTTAATTTTTATTACTTTTTATGAGTGTACCATCAAATCGGATCTGACTGGTACAGGAGGAGATTGTCCCTCCTTCTTCAGCAGAGCATCTGGTGGATTTGAACTACATACCTCTGGGATTGTAGTGCAGCTTCTTGCCTCTAGGCCACCAGAGCTCGCCTAATTTGCTCTATAAATAGTTACTCAAACAAAAACGAAACAGAACCAGAACAAACCCAGTATGAAAGGAATGAGAAATAAAAACACGGTTTCAGAAATGAAGAGTTCTAGGAGAAACTCAAACACAAACTCAAATATCTTAAGAGAAAAAGAAGGTGGTGAACAGATAGGAAATTTTTAACAAATCAGAAAGAAGAGAAACCACAAAGAATCAAGAAATACAATAACAGCTCCTATGTAATTTACTGTCTTTGAAAACCTGCTGGAGGATCAGCTATGAGTTGGTTCTGACTAACAATTTTTTAAATAAATTCTTTCACAGATAATAAAGATGGCAGGCAGCCCTGAATAAGAAAATCAAAACAAGGGGACAGAATAATTGCTAAAGTGTTTAGGCTCAGGAGAAATTTCGGGGTGGGGGGGGTGGAGATCGAAAAATAGGTATTAAAGGAACACATCATACCTCTAAAAACAAAGTGAAGCAAAATTAAACAACTTTAAAAAGAAAAAAGGGGAAATCGCGCGAATCCCATTGTAAGAGAAATTATGTGACACGCCAGGAAAAGAGAGGCTCTTTGGCATTGGGTTTTCACTTTAAGACCAAAGAACACAGCAGAAGCAAGTGCAAGGGGAAATTCCACGGGCCAAAGACACTATTTCTGGGAAAAGTAACTTCCAATTGTAAAGGCAGCAGACGGACAATGACATCATTGTGCCCCATGTCCCCCCTAAAGAATCCATTAAAACAATTACTAAATGGGCAAAAGACATGGAAAGACTTTTCGCAGAGAAAGACATTTGGATGGCCAACAGACACATGAAGAAATGTTCAAAATCACTGGCAGTAAGAGAAATGCAAATCAAAACCACATGAGATCCCATCTCACTCCAGTAGCAGTGGCAAAGTTTAACAGGACAGCAAACAATAAATGTTGGAGAGAATGTAGAGATAGAACTCTTAGACATTGGTGGTGGTACGTAAAATGGAACCACCACTCTGGAAGGCAATTTGGTGCTTCCTCAGAAAGCTGAACACAGAAATTCCATTATGACCCAGCTATTTCACTGCTTGGAATATACCCCGAGAAACTGAGACCTGAGATACAAACAGAGACTTGTACACCAACATTTATAGCAGCATTATTTACCATCACAAGAACGTGGAAACAGCCCAAATGTCCAACCACAATGGGTCTGAGAAATTATGTTACATGCACACGATGGAATACTATGCAGCACACAGGAGCAATGATTTCGTTAATTACTACGTAACTTGGGAGGGACTGAAGAGCACTATACTGAGTGAACCAACTCAGTCCCATAAGGACAAACACTGTGTGAGACCATTATTGTAGAAATATAAAGATAACTAGTAAACGGGTGTGAGTACCCAAGGGGGGGAGGGGGGCTTAATCATAGGGTCACACAATTTGTTGGGTGGAGGGAGGGGTGGGTTAAGGAAGTGGGAAATATCTCCTGTGAAAAACAATATATGAATTTTGTAAGTAAGCCAAGTATAAAATAAAAAGTTTATATTAAAATAAAGAATGTGTTAGAGAAGCAGCTTCAAGGACAGGGCAGTCTGTCTCTGGCTCGGGCAGCCCCAGCCCCGTGTGTCGGGTAGAGCTCAGCCCTCCAGGGTTCTCAGGCGCTGATTTCTCACGCTTAGCGGGCCAGGTCTTTCCTCTGAGGCGTCTCTGCTGAGTCTGAATACCCAGCCTTCGGGTTAGCGGCCAAGTGTTTAACCGATTGTCCCCTGAGTAATATGCACCGTTTCTGTTCTGAAGAGTCGACATGGACCCTGAGTCGTGTGCCCCTCCAAGGTGCCCCCGAGTCCCCCGGCCGTGCTGGCCCTGGCGGGCGAGGCCAGGCTGACCTACCGAGCCGTCCTCCAGTGCCCGGCGCAGCTCTGGCAGGTCGGCCTCGGGGCACCAGACTTCCGCGATGAGGCACTTGTTGGTGACATCGAAGCTGCACATGTTGAGCATGTGGTAGATGGCTTTCATCTTCTTCACCTGGACCACGCGGCTGTACACCGACTCAGCGGCCTTGCACAGCACCTGCCTCAGGTAATCCTCAGTCCTGTGGAGCACCTGGGGAGGACACGGGGGTCAGCATGGGGGGCATCGCGTCCATCCAGAGCCCTGGGTTCTTCAACGAGCCTGTCCCCCATCACCCCACCCCTCTGGTGTGGCCTTCTGGGAGCTGCTCCCCCTCCTCCACAGTCAGATGCTGTCGCACGGGATGTGGGAGCAAGTCCGTGAGGAAGCAGCAGGGCTTCGAGCCGCGTCCATCAGTCACGCAGCCCACGTGAGCAACCGTGTCTGTGTCCATGACATCTGGACCGTGGCCCAAAGGAAACAGCAGTGTCCCGCTGAGGGACAGTGTGTGCTGCTCTCCGGCCAGCGTCCTGCATCGGCCTGACCCCTGCTGAGGGAGGCGCTGGGGCAGGACTGAGAGCAGCTATCAGAGGGCTGTGCAGACAGCACGCACTCCAAGCAGCCCGCTCAGGCAGGGTGACCAGGTTGGTCCGTCCACTCTCTAGTCCTGGGACCCAGGGGCGTCCAGGAGACATCGCCATGCTGGCTCAACGGCCGTGCTCCCCCACTGCAGTGACATCCTCCACCTCTTGTCTGCTCCCAAGCTTGACCTGGCCCCCTGAGCTCTGCAAACCCCCAGCACCCACCCATCCTGTTCTCCCAGTGGATTGATTCTCTTTTGCATAACTGAGTCTAGACCTGTTTCTGTAACTTAATACCAAGAACGCAGAGGTGATCAGAACTGCTCATGGAAACAAGACAGGTATTTGCCACTTGGCCATCAATGTCAAAAAACAAAACATGTGGAGAGTTCTGGTGGCCTAGTGGCAAGGAGCTGCAACTACAATCCCAGAGGCACACGGTTCGAATCCACCAGATGCTCTGCCGGGAAAAGGAGGGACAATCTCCTCCTGTACCAGTCAGATCTGATTTGACGGTACACTCACACAAAAATTAAAAAAAAACAAACATGTATAAACTCATGTAGGGAAAACTAATGTGCTCTGTAAACTCTCACCCATATGGCAATAAAGATTTTAAAAGACAAATAATACATTTAAGATACGCATTGCTTCTGTATCCTCCAGCCCCTAACATAGTCCTAATACATAGCAAATACTCAAAAAATGTTATACCTGTTACCCTAGCCCCAACTGCTGGGTCTCATATGTATGAAAAGTAAAGAAAAATAAGAGAAAATAAAAAGAAATAATAATACCTGTCACCTAAAATGGGGCTGAAATATCTTTCATGATCAAGAATGACAACCCAGCACACCAAAGACAATCAGAAAATCTTGCTCTGAAGTCCCATTGCTGCCTCTTGTTAACTGACTGCTGAGGTGAAATGCATGGCGAGGGCGGAGCAGAGGGATATTCTGACTTCACTCAAAAACGCCACCCAAATCATCCCCGTCTACAGACACACGCAGCAAATGGGTTCCCAGTGTCAACAAACCCAAATCATCCCCGTCTACAGACACATGAAACAAATGGGTCCCTGGTGTCAACAGAGCCTCACTCGTCCCTGTCTATAGAGATCCTAAATAAACAGGTCCCCGGTGTCCCGGGCCTCAGCCCAGGGGCAGCAGGTGGGGTCCACTCACAGTGTAGAGGTCCTGGATGCGCGTGTTGAGTCCCTCCTGGATTGCCCTGCGCTCCTCGGCCGTGTTGGGGTATGGGTAGACGTGGCAGTGGTAACTGGAAGACAGAGGAAGCTCGGTCTCATGCCTGCGGTCACTCCAAGCGGCCGCTGTGAAAACCAGAAGGAAACTCAATTCGGCACCGGCATGTGGTTCCTCCTGAAGGGAAGGCCAGCCGTTATCCGCGTTATGGGGATGACGGTCAGCAGCGACAGCCTCCCCACTAACCAAACGCTCAGGCCGATCCGTTTCTGCCCCTGATGGGTCCAACCTCACGAACGCCCCACAGCCTCGGCCTGGCCTATTTATCATCAGGCGTCGAGTGGGTTCTGACCCAGCAATGTGGCAGCAGAGTACCGCCCCAAAGGGCTGCCTAGGCCGCGATCTTCCCGGCCCTTCACCAGGGCTTCGGCAGAGTGGGTTCAAATGCTGACTTTTCCGCTAGCAGCTGAGAGCTTCCACAACCAGGCTGGATTCCCAAGAGGAGGAGAAATGAAATCCAGGAACTTAACTAACACGACCCCTACTTTTGAATGAATTTAAATAAGGAAACCAGCAAAAAAGGCAACCAATCAGGTTTTTAAGAACCTGGGATGACAACAGAGATATCATGGCAGGAAACCCAGTAAGCCATCTGCCCATCTTATTCCTTTTCTAGTACAGGGTGACACATCATGAAGACGAGGGTACAGAGGCACCCTGGTGGCCCAGTGGTTCAGTGCTAGGCCGTGGGAGAACGATGTGGCAGGCAAATGTCAGCCGGTGAGCCCTGAAGGAGCAGTCCTGACCTGTCCTCAAGAGTAACTACAAATCGGAACTGACTCAGTGGTGTGCAACTAGAGGTTACTGAGTAAAAATAAGTCACGGATGTGAAAGTTCCTTCTCTTACCAATCACAGATCTTCTTAACCTTGTAGCCAATCTGCTCTCCCCAGAAGGATATCAGAAACACATACCACTTTATGACTTCTCCCTACAAGGAATGAATGAGGAGAGTGTTACTTCTGGTGGAATCACTTCCAGACCTCTCATGTGCGAACTTTCAAAGGCTCGGTTCCTCCAGTCACTCAGCCAACACATAAAGATAGCAAATCCGCAAAGGTGGGCAGGCTGTGCCTGGCGCTGTCCTAGGTGCTGAGGAGAGAGCGCTGAGCTAGCCGGGCAGAAACCTCGAGCCCAACAGGGGAGGAGCACACTCCCCACACAAGAACATAAGGGCCGCAACTACTCCAGGATCAAGGCCAGAAGGCAGGAGAGGTGCGGAAAGCACGAAGGGAAAGGAGCGCCGGCGGAGGCCACGAGGAGACTGGTGCTCCACGAGGCGCAGAGCACATCCTGAGACACGGCGTGCACGCACTGCTGAACAGAAAGCAACCTGCACTGTAAACTGCGCCCACCTGTGTAGGGATTGTCGGGTGGAAATCTCATCTTTCCACCAACTCAAAACTAAAAAGTAAAACAAGAAGAAACTCGTAGCACGGGAGAAGGCAAGTCACTGTACTCAAGGGAACAAGAGAGTCAAACAAGACATGTCCTATGTTCGAAGGCTGGATGCTTCAGAGAACACACAGTGGGAAGAGAGGCAGGTGGGACAGTGGGCGCTGCGGCTTCTCAGAGGACGAAGCAGGCGGCCTCACTGAGAAGAGGTCACCAGGGCCTGAAGAACGAAGGTGGGAGAGGGAGCCACGTGGACAGGGATGCACTGAGGGCAAGAGAGAAGAACACTGAAGCCACTGACAAGGAAGCTGCTCCCAAAACATCCTTTTAACAATTTCCGAAACAGTGCGGTATCAGGAAACAGGCTGCACCGAGGCCCAAGAGGGCACAGGCGCATGAAAGATGAAGATGACACGACCAAGTGGAGCCGCCCAAGTCTGCTTTCTGCGCAGTGG
>NW_006399898.1:3954939-3976490 GCF_000299155.1 Elephantulus edwardii
CATCTGCCCGTGTAAAGACCACAGCCGGGGAGAGTATGGAGCAGAGCTGCTCCGTCACACGGGGTCACGATGAACTGACTAGAGCAACGGACAAGAATCATGACATTTCTGTGTAGACACCGACATCCCTGGTAACTGTGGGAGGTCAGCCCCAAACAGCAGCCCCCCCCACACTACAGACAAGGCCCAGAGCCCACGTGAGGTACACACAGTGGACAGCCCGTCAGATCCAGAACTAGACCAGCCAAGACCCAAGTGCAGAAAGTCTTCACATTTAAAAAGAAAAACACATTTTGTAAATAAACTAGTATAATAATGATTAAAAAATTAAAATGGATGAACCTGAAGACTAAATAAGTAAATAATAAGAACAAGACCCTCCGAGGGGGAAGGCCAAGCCCCCGCGTCACTCTCCAGGTGAGGCCACCACAGGTGAGCGGTGTCCCTTCTCCCTCACCTTCTCGATAGAGAATACACCCGCCTGTGTCCACGGAGCACCTGTATCTCCTTTGCAAAGGGACAAAGTGTCTCAATGGTTATGTACTCACCTGCTGATCAGAAAGTCAGCAGTTCAAAGCTACCGGCTGCTCCCTGGAGAAGGAGGCAGTGATGTTATCTCTGTAAGACTCATTTCTACTGGTCTCCCTCAGTCAATTCCAACACACCGTGGCCCCACGTATAAAGGGTGGAACACTGCTGGGTCCTGCACCCCACACAAACACCAGCCCTGCAAACCCAGGGGCAGTGCTACCCCGTTCTCAAAGTGCTACAGATGGGGTCCATTCGGTAACAGGGAGGGTTTGTGGGGTTCTTTGTAGGGGGACATGAAAGCAGAGGTCATTTATTAGACAAAGTGAAACTACATTCCAGGGAGAGGAACAGGTCTCTCTGGCATGAAAACCGTGGGGCTGCGGTGAGGGCTAGGTTTGGCTTGTTTTCATTTTCTCTGCACTGATGGGGGGCAGGGGGGTTGTATTTTCAGAATATATACACCTGTATACATATAAATATGTATCTATCTCTGTATTTCTTTATGAGTACTTAGTATTCTTTAATAGACCCTGTAAAAATTCCATCCAAGAGCACTTAGAAATTCTACAGGAAAAGAATCTCAAAGCCATCACACTGTACATGAGAGTGACTCACTGGAATACGTGTCTCGCCAGAAGTTTAAATCTCGGTCTTAATCAGTGGCTTTACACAGAGAAGTCGCAATGGGCAGGCTGGACAGGTGGATGGATGCCAGAGCCCCAGACAGCAGGAAACGCCGCAGACACGTGGTTAACTAACAGCTTACCAGATTCGATTTTCCACCATCTGGGGTTTACTCAGGCTACGCTTTACGAAAATCATTTCACAGCCAAACTCCTCTGTTACAGCTAAACTAAGGATAGACGACTTGGAGCCTCAGTTCCTGAGACTAGAGAAAATAAAATCCGACAACTTCTGCCACAATCAAGAAGCTTACGTTCCTTTTCTATCTCAGGCAGACCAGACGCTTCTCATTTCCTTTGCAATGATGGATGTGATGTGTGGTGCTATGAAGTAGAAATACACAGAGTTCAAGAGTCAGCTTCACAGCTGCATCAGAAACCGAGTGGGAGCAAGAGCACCCCCACAGGGGGACCCAGCGCAAGTGTCAGAGGCCAAGGGAACAGGCAGCATTGACGTGAGAGGGGTCAGGTGTCCAGGCAGACGACAGGCACAAGGTGTCAGCTCCCAGTGCAGTGAGACGTGCCTCTGCTCCGGCAGCCCCAGAGTGAACCCAGAGAGAGCTCAGGTGGGCAGAGGGTGAGGTAGAGACAGGTGAAGGGAGTCCACGACACAGGGACAGGTAAGGGGGTGGGAGACACTCTCACTGTCAAAGGAACTACAAATACAGAAAGGGAAAAGCCTCAAATGAATTCGATGATGATGAAATGGAATTGATGTGAGCTCAGTTTTCACCACACACCAAAAACTCAGACTCCAAGCTGTCAAGCTAGGATCAACTCGAAGCTGACCCTTCACTGGGTTTGGCGGCCTGTAAATAGCCCCGGTGACTGCTCATCTTTCTCCCAAGGAACAGCTGGTAGATTTGAAGCACAGAGGGGTGTGGCCTTAGGGTTTACCAGCGCAAGCTCCCAACGGACTACACCATGAGAATGCCCTGTACAGCAAAAGGTACAGAAATAACGGTGTAATAAAGACACAGGTGTGTGTGAATTCACGTATGCGAGTGTGTGCGTGTCCATGCTGGTACGCACACTGTCATACCTTCCCCACAGAATAGCTGGTGGGTTTGAACTGCCAACCTTTCTGTTGGTGCTTATTCACTGTTCCGCCAGTCTCCACTGACAGACACAGAGCTCCTTGGAGAAATGGCTGATTAGAGAGCTGTGCGCAGAAAATTCCGAGAGAAATCCAGAACATACTGTTGTGCAAAAAAAAAAAAAAAGCAAGGAAAAGCTAAAAAAACCCAAAGAAACACGCAGAAAGGATAAAGAATCCAGAAAGAACACGCGCCAGTGGGCTAACACGTGGGAACTGGAGTGTCATAGTAAGTGACGAGAGTCACAAGCCCCTGAAAAAAATCAGAAATGAATTCTTGTCTTTGAAATCTGACAAGGAATGAGATACTGGCGTTTTAAAAGTACTTTCTCCAAAATTCTTACCAAAAAAAATAAAATCCTAATGAGTCATGAGAGAGGTCAAGGTGAGCTCCCGGCCACGGCCAGGCTGCGGTGTGCCCCTCCTGAGAGAAACAGCATCACCCGGATGTTGTGGCCACAGATGCATGACCAGGACCCAGTCACAGAGAAGCCCTGGAAAGTCAGCCTGCGTGGTCTTCTACCAAGACCCTGGTCCACTATACTGAAAACGGTCAAGGGTGTGACGGCCAAGGGGAGGAACCAATCTGTCATGGACTGACATGTGTCACCCAGAAACACGTGTGACTGGGCCAAGATGCTTGATACCATGGGATCATGTTATCACCGTAAATGTCAAGCTCTGATGTTCGTGATGCAGGTTAGAGGGGGCTGTGTAATGTGTACGCACCTTCCACGATGTGATCAATCGATCCTAAGGGAGTGAGGGTGGGATGTGACACCTTCAGGTCACAGCCCTGGTATATGTCAGAGAAGATTCCCCAGAGCAAGGCCTGCAGCACCTTTTATGTCACAAGAAATAATAGGAAAAGAGAAGTGGGCAGAGAAAGGAGAACGTCAAGACGACCTGGAAAGGACAGCCCGCGTGGAGCACGTCCTGTGGACCCGCGTTCCTGGACCGGGAAACTCCCAGCAGCAGGAGATGCAGAGAGAAGGTTTCCCCTGAGCACCAGCGCCCTGCAGATGGACTTGTCTGTCTGTTACAGTCATTCATTTGTGGAATCGGTCACAGCACCAGTAGATGACTATGACAACTAGCTCACAACAGACAACTAACACACAGTCCCAAACGAGGAAAACAAAAGAAACAATGAAACCCAACACGTGAGTCGATGCCTTTGATAAAGAAGACATGGCTGGGCCAAGTGAACAGGATCCGAGGGTCGAGGGTAGTGGTGCTCGTGTGTCAGTGTCCTGATTTGATGGCTGCAAAGTGATAGTGCAAGTGCTCTGGGGCTGTGGCTAAAGCATTTGCCTACTAAAGGTTAGCGGTTAGAACCCACCAGCTGCTCAATGGTGAAAGACGCAGCTGTCAATCAGCTTGTGTGAAGATGTGGTCTTGGACCACCACACACACACACACACACACACACACACACACACGGGCACGTGGGCTCCCTCCTACCGGGTCACTGTGCGTCAGAACTGGTAAGGCAGCAGCAGCTCTGGGTGTTTGGGGGCTCCTGAGATAATCACTGAGAACCACCTTGTTTTGGGAACGGCACATGGGCATATTCCAGAAGGAGGTGGCACCAGGCTAGCTGGGTACTCACAAGCGGCTGCAGAGAGGAAAAGTCTGTGGCCATTTAAAGAGTGACCCGGACATTGACTCACCGTTTCAGGGTCTTCGAGGGGCTCGTCCAGCTCCGCACAGGTCACGATCGTGTACCCTTTGCAGGCTCTCCACAGCATTTTTTCAAATGCTTCCACTTTTCCTTGGTTAATAAGACCAGACACAAATCTGTGAGACAGACAGACAACTGGCAGTCAGCAGAAAGTCCCAGACAATATTCAGAGAATGATGAAGATTGCCATTTCTGACCATAAACGTCCCCACCAACACCTTGGGATATGTGCCAACATCCCTGAAAATGCACAGCTGAGCTTACGGTAAAGGGATATTCTTGGGATCCGTAAGTGAAGGCCGTGCAGTAGTCACGATTCACTGACCTGGGCGGGCACCCTAAGGCCTCAGGGCAGCAGGAGATAACACGTCAGCACGTCAGGTAAGAAGATGGAACAGAATCTCATCTATGGATACTGTTGTGGGTGTTCTCAGGGACCACCGAGTTGGGGTGCAGCAGAACTAAAGCCTGCCTGGCCTGCTCCACCCTCACAACGGCTGCCTCACAACTGTGGCCACTGTGTCACCCCAACTCATGCAGGTGTTCCCTCTTCCCTGACGACCAACATCACTGCTGATGTCAGACAGACCCTGGCGGAGAGCAGAGAATCCAGGAGAAGGACTATTTCTGCAAAGGTATTTGACTCGGTGGATCATAAACTATCGCAAACATTGAAAAGAACAGGAATCTCAGAACACTCAACTGGGCTCATGTGAAACCTACACCTAGACCAGGAGCTGCTGTCTGAACAGAGCAAGGAACACGTCATGGTTTAAGAAGGGAGTGCGTCAGGATTGTATCCTTCCTCTAGACCTACTCAATCCGTATGCTCAGCAAATAATTCATGAAGCTGGATTCTATGAAGATGAATGTAGCATTAGGGTCAGTGGAAGACTCATCAACAATGTGCCTTAGACAGCTCTGCATAGACACAACTTTGCTTCGTCAAAGAGAGGAAACACTGAAATGCAGAAAATCAAGGACTCCAGTCTTTGATACAGAGTACATCTCAACATCAAGCAAACAAAGGTCCTTACCACAGGGCCAACAGAAACGTCATAATAGATGGAGAAAAAATGAAAGCTATCAATCCTTTTATCTTGCTTGGATCTTCAATTAACATCCTTGGTACCAGCAGTCAGGGCATCAGGAGACATACCGGGAAAGTCCACTGTCAGGGACTTCTCCAAAACACTTAAAAGCAATGATGTCAGTCTGAAGACTAAGGTGCAGCGAATTCAAGCCATGGTTTTTTTCCAGTCACCTGCTGTGTATCTAAGAGTCGGACAATGAACAAGGGTGAGAGAATAATTGATGCCTTTCAGCTGTAGTGCCGGAGAAGGGTACTGAACGCTCCACGGACTGCCAAAAGGACAACCAGCTGTGTCTTGGGATAAGAGTGACCAGAAGGCTCCTTACAGACAAAGATCGCGAAGCTTCTTCCTCCAACTGTGGACAAGTTGCTATGAGAGGCTCTTCCCTAAAAAGGGCTATCATGATTGGAAAGGACGGTCACCAAAGGAGAGGAAGACACTCAACCAGACAGACACTGACTGCAGCCATGGCTCAAGTGTGTAAGGCTGTGAGGATGGCACAGGCTAGAACAAGACGCAGGTCTGAGTTTATGCAGGAGCTATGAGTTGTACTTGACTCAAGGCACCTAACAGCACCCCAACAACAACTTTAGCAAGCATGCTGTCCTTGTCCAGGAACTGGCCCCACTTAATAGCATGTCCAGAGAAAGGCAGACACACTCACCATCCTCGTCCTAGCGGGCGTTGTGTGTGTGCTTCCTCTGACATGCCTGCCTTCAGACAGTCCAGGGCACAGCCCACAGTCTCCACCACACATCACTCGAACCCATCAGCCCCTCCCAGGTTCTCTTTACTCCTTGACCAACTTGCACAAGCACGTTGAAACATCACAGTCTGGTCAGGCGAGCCACACTTCAGTCCTCAAGGCAGCATCTTTGCTTCGAAAGAGTTAGTGAGATTTTTCGTAGCAGACCTGCCCGATGCAGTATGACCTTTGATCTCCATCAATGCTGCTTCCGTGGGCTTGACTGCAGGCTCAAATAAAAGGAAATCCTTGACAATTACAACCTTGGGTGTTTTTTTTTTAAATTTTACTTTATTTCATTATTTTTTTTGTGTGTAGCGTCAAATCATATCTGACTGGTACAGGAGGAGATTGTTCCTCCTTCTCCAGCAGAGCATCTGGTGGATTCAAACCATGTATCTCTGAGATTGCAGTTGCAGCTTCTTGCCACTAGGCCACCAGAGCTCGCCGACAATTACAACCTTGTTGATCAGGACGTCGGTCAGTGATTCAGCTGTGAAGCTTCTGTTTCCTTTACGTTGAGATGTAACCTAGACTGAAGGCCGCAGTCCTTGAGTTTCACCAGTAAGTGTTTCAAGTCCCCTTCCCTTTCCGCAAGCAGGGTCGTATCATTTGCATATTGTTAATGAGCCTTCCACCACTTATGATGCTTTGTTCTTCTTTTTTAAAAAAAAAAGTTTTATTATTTTGTGTATGTAACGTCAAATCAGATCTGACTGGTCCAGGAGACTGTCCCTCCTTCTCCAGCAGAGCATCTGGTGGATTCAAACCACGTACGTCTGGAATTGTAGTGCAGCTTCTTGTCATGAGGCCACCAGAGCTCCCTGATGCTTTGTTCTTCTTTATAGATAGCCCAGCTTCTCGGATTACGTCCCCAGCATGTAGATTAAGTATGGTGAAAGGGTGGAACCCAGAAATGGGAGGACTCGGAAAAAACTCAACCATCCGCCTTGCTCAGAATCCTGTAACAGGGAGCTCCAGCGGCAGGGCCAGGGGGCGGTGCCTGCTAACCCCAAGGCCAGGCCCCACTGGTGGTCCGCCTCCATCGGCAGCTCCCCGGGTCAAAGACAGGCAATCCCTTCCAGAGCAGCCTCCAAAACCCAACAGAGGGTCCTCATGAGTTGATTCCAACTCACTGGTGACAGCGAAGAAAGGACAGGTGCCCTAAGCTCATGCATCTGTCTGCGTTCTGGACGAAGGGAAAGTCGTCTTGGAGAATTCACATCACAAGCAAGAACGCGCTCAGGCTTCTGGCTGAAATGAACACTAGCACCAGTGTCAAAGGACACACACAGACACAAACCAAGAGAGCATCCAAGCTGACAGGTGAGTGTAAAACGATTCTCTCATAAGGAATTATGTCCTCCAACTCAACACCACTGATTCCCACAGACAGAGCAAAGAGGAGCGGAGGTTCATTCAACTCACAAAGAACAAATCACACAAGGAAGCCAGTTCTCATGAGGTCAGGGAAGTGGAATCAAGGGGCATCAGGCAGTGCCCCCCTGAAGGTCTGAGTAGTGAAGTCATTAAAGTGACTCAGGGAGCGCCCGTGTCCCCACCCTTAGGACCAGGCCGGGCGCCTCCGTGTGGACAGCTTCTGCTCAGAGGACTAGCACTGGAGGGCACAGGAGCTGCTTCGTCCAGGCCACTGGCCCCGTCACATCGAGTCAGAGTCAGCACAGCTGAGAAATTCAATATGACAAGACAGGAGCGCAGTGTTCGCTGCAGTAAGTCTCTGCTTTCTTTCCTTCAATCCCAGGCTGAAGATGGGACTCATTCACCCCTCGGGAGCCACTGTCCCTTCCAAGTGGAGCAGTGTCGCCCACTCACCCCAGCTTTGCTCCAAGCCTCTGCATGCAGCTGTAGTCCAGCAGAGAATCGTTCTCCAGGGCAGGGAATTCTTCACATGTGGGTTCAAACTGCAGAGAGACAAGCCAAGGGAACCTCTTCAGAGTGACACTTGCCTCTCTCACGTCCCCAGCCAAGTTTCCAGGGCAGCAGCCAACGCCCCACAGTCACGTAGACATGGACCTCAGCTCTGCTCCCTGGAAAGCCAGCTTCCCACCCTCACCTGTCGGCCCCTCCACCTGGAGGGATGAAAACGTGACGTGAACCACTCAACATCTGGGGAGGAAAGAACCCTGGGGAAGACAGGGCTGTGCTCACGCCCGCGGCCCAGTACCTCGACGCTGCGCCGGACGAAGGTCTTGGTCACCCTCAGCATGTGGGTGTATTCAATCAGTTCCAGCAAGTTCTTCTTTAGCTTCTCCTTGTTCTTCGTCACTTCTCTCAGCTCCACTTCAAGTTTCTGCAACTGTTCCTACGACACAAGACAGAGGATGTAGGAGTGCTCTGCTCCCGGTAATTTTCATAACCTCTGGCTGACACGCTACGTCCCAGGTGCTCTTAGACAGCCACGGTCTGATGTTAGTTTGATAAGGAGTAAAAAGGATGTCAACATTTTCAAGGCTCCTCGCTCACCCCCACCATCAACCGTGACTACTCACAGCGACTCCACGGGGCCGGGCGGGGGGCTCTCGAGGCTTCCACGGCTGGATGTGCTTTGTTACTGCTGAGGATGGACACGGAGACTCAAGAGCTTCCGCACGTGCCGTTCTCTCCTTTCCTGAACTATTCTTCCCTATCAGCAAACTCACTGCCTGCTGCCTCTTTAGTCTTTCTGCTGCCCTTAAGGGGCACCTTAATGCCACAAAGATGGACCTTTAAAGAGTTCAATGCTCACAGCAGACCCTCCTCACTGGCCAAGCTATGAGGCTGTAAGGTTCTAGAATTGGACAGCCCACCGATGTCCCGCAGAGAAGCCTCTCGCTGAGTGGCCAGGGGCTTCAACTACTGCACCACCGTGCTCCCTCTGCCATGTACTAACTCACACACGTCTTGGTGATCTGGAGGTTGGAAAACTCAGCTGCTCACCAGAAAGTGGGCCAGGTGAAGCCAGCAGGCAGGCCACAGGGCAGGGGAGGGACAGGGCAGTCCACTCTCACGGCGATTCTTCATTGTGGAGACGCCGTGGGCAGGCCGGCCCTACACCACAGGGTCGCTGAGGCAGAAGGGACTGGATGACAGCGAGTTGTTTCCCGTTACCCCAGGGAGTCCCTAAGCTCGTCCCTAAGTCACACCAGCACTCGGGCGCTGTGATGACAGAAGGGCTTAGCACTTCTTCGGTTTTCCTCCATCTGGATACCTTTCCCTCTTAAATCTGCACATGTTTGTGTCTCATAAACTAACAGCCGCTAATTGTGTCTGAGTCAATTCACAGTGGACCCTCCAGTGAGTGCCCAAGGCTATAAACCGCATGGGGAGAGACCACCATCTTTTATCATGAAGCCCCTGGGGGTTCAAACTGCCAGAGACGTGTCCCGTTCAAGTCAGCAGCACAAGGCCCTACCTGCCAGGCCTCGAGAGCACCTTCCTTTTACCACAACATGGAAACATCTTAGCTCAACTCTTCCATCAGGTACGTTCTATTTTCCTGTGCTCTAGTGCAAGTGTGCATGCGTTTTCATTTACACAATTAACCGGCGTAAAAGGCCTCCAGACATCGTTGACACTGCTGGTGGTGGGAACTGTGGAAAAAGATGACCACGCACAGTGGCTCAGCGAGAAAGTGGCCTCCGGTCCACGACCCCATAACCTGCACTGGCAACTGGGAGCTGGACGCTGTATCGGAGAATGGCAGGACGGCACCTTCTCACCACAGTAACTACTTAACTGAAATAGTAAGTTTAAAAAAAGAAGGAAAAGAAAGAACTTTTTGTGTGATGGCAGTGGCCAAAATAATGCATCTGATCCTGTCAACGCCTGTCCCTTGTTACAAGCTTTCTGGAGGCAGAGGGCAAAATCTTGAAAGCCAATCTTTATTAACCGGTTGCATACGAAGCACACAAACAATATTTAAGCACTGAAACAACAGACAAAGGGATTTGGCAAACAAATCAGCGTGTCAGTAAAGACCCATGCTCACACAGTCACTACACACCACATTCATTCTCTGTGCTATCTTACAAAACCATCACAAGTCATTGTGTCCTTATAATTATCTCAGAAGCAGCCCATCAAACAGGCCACAGCAGATGGCTTCCTTCTACTGCCCTGACTGTCAAGCCCCTCGAGGGCCTGGAGACCGACAGTGCTCCATGCCAGTAATCCGCGTGTTCAATGGCCTCCTGCTGGACAGAGCAGCCTTTGAACTCGGCAGTCATTGTTTCTGAGAAGATAAAGTGCGCAGTCAGTTTCCCAGAGTGAAGAGCTCTAAAACCATCCCCTCTGGAATGTCCATGGGGAACTCGGGGGCGGATGCCAGCAGCATGAGCAACTGTGATCTCAGGGGAAGGACGCTGTTGCCCCAGGGAATGAGTCCCTGAACTTGGGGTGCAGGAACTCTGTCTGACACGTGCTTCTAGTGCTTCTACCCACCTGTCATCTTCTAACTAGGCCTCCTGCATGCAGTCCATCCGCCTCACAGTGACCCGGAGAACAGGGCAGAGCCGGCCCACGCGGTTCCTAAAGCCACAGCCTACCTCGTTCTGGCTGGAGGCCTAGTGCTTGACCACGGCGCCCCAGACGCCTGACTTCAATCTCGCTCCTGGGAATTCCAGGGCGGGCAGGCTGAAGCGAACCCGGGAGGAATGTGAAGGGCGTGCTTCCACGCCTGTGAACCTGAGCTGGTGACCTAATGCCAGCTGTCCTGTGTCAACACCATCTGGGAAGGAAGGCTCTGTCCAAGCCCATCACCGAGAGTGCGGCCTGGGGGCGGCGCAGACCTCCTCCTCTAACCTGCAGCCCACACTTCTGAGACAGCTGGAGACCACAGGACCACTGACACAGAGTGACCAGGCCCTGACGCCAGGGCCGGAAGCTGTGGACGCATCACTGACTCAGGGCCAGAAGCTGCTCCTCCCAGGACCCTTACCTGCATTTCTAACACCTGCTTCAGAGGCGGCGCGGCCGGGCTGGTCTCTCCTTCGGGAAGGGGAATGTCGGCTTTGTTAATCTCTTGCACTAAATATGCTGAGAAAAGAAAAAAAAACAGACTCAAGCTCCATTCAGAAACAGAATACAGCAAATTTCTATGAGGACGTCTTAGAAGATCCCATGAAAATCCCAGCTGTTCCAGTGACTGCCAGGTCTCCTTCCTAACCTCGCTTCCAAGGGTGAGAAGGGGAACACTAGTTAGACGGCCACGCAGGGGCAAGTAAACCGTCGTCGGATAAACACTTTCTCAAATTCCCCGGACTCCCTTCCCATCTAAAGGCCAGTTCATCTAACAGGAACCCACCACACGAGATCAAAGGGGCAGCAGTTGCCCAGGGACGCAGCTCAGAAGGCAGGAAGCCAGGGGAAGGCAGGATGGATGGGCCCAGGACACAGAGAGGAAGTGTGAAGAGGCAGCTAAGTGCAGGGAGGTGACCAGTGTCAACAAACAACTCGTGTAGGAGCTGTTCGGGGAAAACCACTCAGTAATGGCCGAAACCACAACAGAAAAGGTTTAAACATAATTGAGACAAAAACTAAAACCCCAGTGAAAGATCTCTGGCGCCTTGCTACCCAGGGCTGCCAGATAAATAGGTGACTTACAGGGCTGCTCGAGAATAGTGGGACCCCAGCCCCAGCACAGCCCTCAGTCATCCTGCAAGCAGGGGACTGAACCCACCCGTGTCAACGTTCAGCCACCCTACAGAGACCAGCACCAGCAGCAGGCCCTCACTCGCTAGCTGGCCTGCATGCGATTATAGGGACAGCGCTGATTCACGAAGAGGCAGGAAAGAAAGAGGACTAGAAATGGGAACCCCTGAGAGGACCTGGGGAGACGCTGTTACATGGAGGGGGCTGCACAAAACCTGCACACAAACCACTGCATAGAAAATGCGTTTCCTCTGCAGCCGAGATGTAGCGGAGACCACTGAAGCATGTCCTCCAGAACTGTGGTGCCCGGCCCCTCCAGCTGTGGATGCGGCCAGCTGGGAACAGAGAATGAGCCACAGCCGGAGAGGCTGCTCCTGACCCTGCCTCCTCAGAGACAGGGAGAAGCAGATGCCAGAAACAGAAGCAGCTGCTATCCGAGGATTTGGGAGCCAATGAATCTTCAGGTCCTGAACACCAAGGACTGCTGGGGACTAGATGCTGAGACAAAGGCCTCCCTTCGCCCTGTACCCTCAACTCAGAGGACACGAGACTGAACAGGACTCCCTTCTATTGTACCCCAGGTCCTGTAAGGTGGAGCTGAACTGACAGCACCTAATGACAGCAACAAAAAATTCAGGAGGAAAAAAAAAAATTGTGAGTAGCTATCTAAGGTACAACGATTGGTCTCATCTGAAACAACGTGAGAAAGATGCACAGGAACACGTAAGCCAAAGGTCAAACAGTCCATAGGAAGGCGGCCTCCATGGCTCTGGTACCAGCAGAACCAGATGGTGCCTGGCCACTGCTTTCACCACTGAAAAGGGATCACAGCAGAAGGTCCTTGCTCAAGTGTAAGGAAAATGTGTAACAAAGCTTAAAATCACATAAAAGATCCCGCTTACGGGGCCCCTGGAGAACAGTGGGACCTAGTCACCCTGCAAGGTGGCAGGGAACTGAACTACCCTCTCTGGTTCAACTTCCGGCCACACTAAAGAGACCCTACCTCCCACCATGACCACGCAGGCACATGCCCGTCAGCTGACCCACCCCTAATGTGTACTGACGTCTGCTATCCTTTAAAGGTTTCGATCCCAGTACACAGCATGTCCACTGAAAGGATGAGAAAGCAGAGGCACGCACTAGACACCCACTGACTACTGACACTGAGTCTCAGGGACTCGCAGGACAGAGAACGGCCCCACCGGGCGTCCCGGGCCGGAACGGGGCCGTAAGCAGACTGCCACGTCTCTCTCCCGTGGAGTGGCCGCTGAGTTCAAACTGCTCACCTTTCCACGGGCAGTCTAACACTTCCTTAATCCACTAGGGCTCCTTCTCATGCTCCAAATTCTCACCAATGACTAAAAGTACACGAACAGGAGAAGGAATCGACTTCCAAAGCTGCTGCTGCTGCCGCTATGTAGCACTGAGTGAAGTGACTCACCGCGGCCCCTCCAGCGGGTTCCCAGGGGCAGCTGCTAGCACAGGAGGAGACTGCCAGCCTTCTCCCTGGGGCAGCTGGTGAGTCGAACCCCTTGTCTGTGTTGGCAGCCCAACTCCTTACCGCTAGGCCTTTTATACCCCAGTATTAAATATCTCCAATTAAAAAGAAAAAACTAGGCTATTGTATTTTGGAAACTAACTAAATAATAAATCCCTGATTAAAGCCCATAAAATCCACAGTAACAATTTGCATTTATTCCACATGGGAGCAATTGCTCCAAATCCATTTCCTTCCACTTCTCCTTCCCTGTTTTTCTGGCTACCCTTCTGAAAGCACAGTTGATGATCCTTTTTACCCCCGTTTCAAATCTCAAGGCTTGATGCTAACAGAAAAGCTGTTAAAGACAGGACACTCATTTACCACATTCACAAATGAAGCTCTTAAAAAGGGAAATTATTACCTTACATGACCAAAGGGCAGTGCCTGTCCAGGGGCAGAGCTCAGAGGACAGGGGGCAGGGGGAGGAGGACAGCAGAGTTAACAGGAAAGAGATTCCCAGAAGGAAGCGAGTTACACTGCGAGTGTTCTCATTCCCATCACCGAGCACAAGGCCTCCCTTGGCCGTTAGACGGTAAGTACTCTCTTCACACGTAACTCACACGGTTTTTAAGATGGAATAAACTACAGGAAACTGGTTAATTAAGTCATGTCCCACTAATACAATTCCAGAGAGTTGGAGCCGACTCCTAACTGACCCTCCTGCGGGTTCAGAGGTCGTAATCATGTGCGAGGAGACTATCCCTCTCTCTAGTGCAGCTGGTGGATTTGAACCACCGAGGCACCAGCTTCCTACAGCCTGTGGAGCTCCCAAATATTCTGCCACCTTTTCAAAGAAAGCGTTTCATAACAGGTAAACATAATGTGTTCTTCACGTGAAGAACAGGGCTGATGGCAAATCCACAGTCCCTGCCAGGCGGACGGCATTCCCTCCAGAGGCGAAGGCGGGCGCCCTGGGAGGTGTTTCAGGTCCGATTCGAGATGACAACAGGAAAGCCAATGCAAAAGAGGGAGTCACGCAGAGCTGCAGGTTTCCCAGGACACACGAAAGTCGTGCTGGCACTGAAAGTGTGCAGGGAAACTGTGAAAAGGCTCAAAGCATAAGAATGGCCTAAAGGGGACAGACAGACAGGAGGCGAGTGCACTGGGAACAATGCCAGCAGAACTTCTGGACTCGGGAGTGCCACAGGCCCTCTACTTGTAAAACATGTCACCTCTGCCGAGTGCCGTAACACAGAGTACAGTACGAGGATGCCCGCAGTCAGGCTCAGGGCACAGAGCAGAGAGGAGCACCCACAAACTGTGAGACCCCTGAGTCGTCAGGGCACAGAGCTGAGAACAGTTACCCACAAACGGTGAGACCCCTGAGTCGTCAGGGCACAGAGCTGAGAACAGTTACCCACTAACAGTGATGACCCCCGAGTCCTCAGAAGGTGGTATCTCTGTTCTCCTTTCTACTTATCCACTTTTCCCTTTCACTTCCCTCTAAAGTAAACAAATTTTATGGATGTGAAAACTATTATGTTTCCAAATGAAAACCAAGCTCACCCAGTATTCTCTCCAGTTCCTCGCACCTCTTCATTTCACCAACGAACTTCCTCTGGAAGGAACTGACGCTCTGGTTCAGCTGGGAAGGAAGGAAGGAAGGAGAAAGGGTGTTAAATGAGATCTTGTCATGACCGTGATCTTTAAAACGAAATCCATTTTCAAAATCAAATTTAAAAAAAGCCAACACTGGCGAAACCCAAGGAAAACGCTCTCTTATACACAGCAGGATGGGACAGTAATCATCTTTTCAGGTGAGCTATTTGGCAACAGTTATTAATATATTAAGAACTCAGAAATATTCAGCCATTTTTGGTGAAGAAATTTATCCCACGGAAAAAACTAGATAGATTTGAAATGTATCTAGAATATCGGCAAGGAGTCCAGGCAATGTTCCCCCAGGAGCAGGGGAAAAAAGGAACTCAAACCTCCAAAGAAAGAAAACTGGCTAAAAAATGACGTCTGTACAGTGAGATGTGTTGACTCGCTTGTGAGGTGCGTGGAATAAACCAAGACTCTCAGTGACCCTGTGATCAGGACAGGCTGAAACTTGCCCCATTCCAACCCCTAACCCTGCGGCCTCCCCATCCCACCCCCAACCTCCACCACCTCCCCATCCCACCCCCTCACCATGTGACCGCCCCATCCTCCACTACCTCACCATCACTCCCTATCCAGCCTCCCCACCCCGCCAAGCTCAAGTCCATGGCTGCAGTCACAGAGTGGCTCCCACTGAGGCTTCCTCTCTTTGGCTGACCCAGTTCTTCTACACATCACCGAGATGGGCTCTACCTTGAGAAGGCATCTCGTTGCGAGTGGCATCAGCGTGCCTTCCAACCTGAGGGCCTACTCTTCTGACACTGGAGTCAACAACATTCTGCTATTCAGAGCTTTCAAGCTCAGCTCACTGGCAGGAGTAGGAAATGACACAGGAGATGACCCTTCAGGTTTGCACAAAGTGGCCGGAGGACTTGAACCGCCAGAGACGGTGCCTCTGGGCTAAGAGTGCAACTTCCTGCAGACCGGGCCATCAGAGTTCTCAGGCGCCCACTGTTGCAGGCGTGGGCAGCCAGTCCGGCTTTCTGGTCTGCCTTAGCTCAGAAGCGCTCCCAGAACCCCTCGCCACGATACCACGCTGGTATGTGAACACTTATAGGACATCAAAGCAACACGCGAGCACAACAGCACTGCCGACTGACACAGGAGGCCTCAGGCAGCGAGAACGAATGCACAACCACACAGAGGAGCCACAGGGGCCAGGCTGCACACAGTTCCCTGCCGTGAGGCGTCCAGGAAACGGAGCTTTGTAGGAAGAGCCTCTACACGGTGGAACGACACAATGAGGTGACAATGGACTTGAGCACATCAGAAATGGGAAGGTTGATGCAGGGGGCGAGTCTGTGGGGTCGCTATGAATCGTGGTCGTCTCCGGGGCACCTAACAACAACAGCACAACAAAAAGTAGTCTGAGAATAAGCATGGGAACTGGGGATGGAGGAGGCATCTAACAGGGGTGACAGAAACATTCCAGAACTGGGTTATGATAACTGCAGCACCATTTGGAAATGCTCAAATTCGGTCCACTGTACAACTTTAAATGAGTAAGTTTTAGGAAGTCAAAAAACATATTGCGATGGAAAAGTCTGCTGTTAGGGACCTCTCCAGGGTACTGAAGAGCAATGGTGTCACTCTGGAGACTAAGGTGCATCTGATACAGGCTATGGTCTTTGCAATCACTTGCTATGTGTCAGAGAGTTGGACAATGACTAGGGAGGATAGAAGAAGACTTGATGCCTTTGAGCTGTGGTGCTGGAGAAGAGTATTGAATGTACCATGGACTGCTAGAACAGGTTCATCCTGGAGAGGGTTAAACCAGGCTGCTCCTTGGAGGCAAGGATTCTGGGGCTTCACCTGACATACTTTGGACATGCTGTAAGAAGGGACAGGTCCTTGGAGAGGGACATCATGCTTGGGAGGGTGGAGGGACAGCGCAGGAGGGGAAGACCCTCTATGAGGTGGACTGATTCAGTGACTGGGGTAATCGGGATGAGTGTGTCAGAGGCAGTGCAACTGGCACAGGATAGAGCAGGGTTTAGGGCTGTTGTACATAGGGTCACTATGAGTCGCAAGCAACTCGACGGCACATAACAACAACAACAAAGTTGAATAAAATTTGTGGTTCTGTTGTACAAATAAACACTATACAATTATTTTAAAAATATGCTTAAATGGCTAGATATTTGAGTAGATTATAAATACTAGTAACATGTTTAGGTATGGAAATAATACTGGGGTTGTGTTGTTTAATCTACCTTTGCAAGGGGTGCTGGAGAGCAGGTGAATCAAATGTGGGCCTGGTAAGGCAGCGGTAGGAACCCTCCAGGCCCATGAAGGAGGGAGACGAGGCAGTCCACTCTGTAGAGAGTTACAGCCTCGAAACACCAGCCGCAGTTCTAACCTGAGTTACGGGGTCACTGGGAGTCGGAATCAACCCAATGGCAGTGGGTCTGATTATCTTGTAGTGATGTTGAACATTTTCAAATAATATTCCATATCTGGAATTCAGGAGCTCCATATCTAGAGCTCTGGTGGCCTAGTAGTAAAGAGTTGTGCTGCCAACCCAAAGGCATGCAGTTCGAATCCCCTAGCTAGCTTCCCCACAGGACAAAGATGGGCAGTCTCTTCCTGTGTGAGCCACAGCCTCTGAAAACCCACCGAAAGTTAAACAAAGAGTTGGTTCCAACTTGACGGCACATAACAACATCTGGAATTTGCTTCAAAATAATCCGGAGTGGGAGAGAAGAAGGAGGGTGAGGGAGTGGGACAAGGGGACCCTGAGTTAAGTTAGAAGTACATGGGGGTTCACTCTAACTCTTTTTTCCTTTTTTTTTTTCCTAAACAGCACAGTTGCTGTTAGCACACGGCACTGGTTTTGGTTTGGTTTGGTTTTTCTTGTTGTGTACCACTGAATCGGATCTGACTGGCACAGGAGGAGATTGCCCCTCCTTCCCCAGCGGAGCATCTAGTGTGTTCAAACCACACACCTTCCGGACTGCAGAGTTTCATCTTGCCACTAGGCCACCAGAGCTCCCTTCACTGTAATTCTTTATGATGCAAAACTTAAAATGTCTTCAAAGTACTAAAAAAGAATATTTAACAAAATCAGGAAATGAGTCAATGCGTAACATGAAAAAGCAGATTTCACACTTTCAGCATGAGTCCAAGGCTCTAAAAACGTATATGCACTTTATAATATTATTACCTGATTGACAGTCACCAGGAGTTCAAGTGTTTCATTCTAAACTGTGGGACAGTGCCTTTCATATAGCTGCCTTTCCACTGTTCCACACTGAACACAAAGCCCGATTACAATTTGTCTCTAAAATACCAAGAATCATTCATGCTGAAAGGCATGCGGGACAAGAGTCCAGCATTTGTAGCGGGCACTCCCAAAAAGCAGTTGGGCAGCACCAGTTGGGAAACTGCTAGATAAGCGGACACATCGACCTCCAGGATTCTTTTACAGCCTTTGAACAGGCATTTGAAAGAACTCTCCAGAAGACAGCTGAAGACTCAATTTCACTTCTGCTGCCACACTCTCATTAATTTCTGGCAATCACTTTACCACTTCCAAGTTCCAAATGAGTCAAATATGCTATTTCTGGAGACCTGTGAAATGGTGTATTAGTAAATGCTGTCTGTGGGACACCACTTCTCAGTTGAAAAAGGTTTTCTTCCATTATCAAACACTAGCTAACTTGGACGTTATAGTTATATGTATTATTTATTAGAGCAAAAGCTTTTAAAAAGGCACTTTGCTGTAGCAACAATGCCAGTGTGACTACACTTGCCACACGACACCATTATCACCCTCCACACACACCCACTCCTCTTTATTGACATTCTTAGATTCTGAAGGCCTGGTCATTCCATTAAAATCAGCATTATGTGATTGCGGAAGATAACCATTATCAGATGACAGAAGATAACCACATCAGGAGTAACAGGTATTACTTGACTGCAAAAGACAGCAAGCCCCTGATCCAGGAGGGTTGTCATGGTGACTACAGCAGTGGCTTGAGATGTGTCAGAGACTGAGGATGGCCCGGGATAGGCCAGGATTCAGATCAGCTGTTCACAGGGTCGCATAAGTCGTACTCGACTTGACAGCACCTGACAACAGCAGCATTATGTAACTGACATGGCCAAGAACCAGGGTGCAGCCAAGATGATGCGTAACTTCAACCATCCCTTCCAGTGACAAGCTCACCTTGTCCCTCCGTGTTAAGGCATTGAACAGCTGGACAGGAGGCTTCTTATTACTGTCACAGACCCAACACGTCAGATTACCAAGACAAGCGACAAATGAGGGGTAGGGGTTACGGGCACTTGCCCTTCTGTCGCATGATTTCCTCTAGAAGTTTTGGGTTTCTTCTCTCTCAGGAGGCAATAAACAAGCACAAGGGCTCCAGCCCAGCAGGCTGACTCCAACCTGAGGCCCTTCTGGAGGGTTTGCAAGGCGGTAACTGGCCACGGGAGGACACTGCCCACTTGAGCTCCCCAAAGGAGCAGCTCGTGGATTTTAACTGCTGTCCTTTCGCTTAGTGTTGCATACTTAATGCACTACGCCACCACACTCCACTTTCAGGAGGAAAAGTGACCCTGATGTAAAGTGAGTGAAGATTTACAGATCATTGGTTTTCCAATCATTCATAGACATTTTGTTTTACAGCATTAATTGGCACTGATTAATGAACAATGTCTATCTGTGCTTCATTGACTATGCAAAGGCTTTTGACTGTGTGGATCACAACAAGCTATGACTGACTCTGAGAAGAATGGGAATCCCAGAACATTTGATTGTGCTAATGAGAAACCTATACTTGGACTAAGGGGCAGTCATCAGAACAGAGCAGGGAGACACTGGATGGTTCAAAATCAAGAAAGGGGTCCGTCAGGGATGTATTTTGTCTCTATACCTTTTCAATCTGTATGCAGAACAGATCATCCGAGATGCTGGGCTGTACAGAGAGGAATGTGGCATCAGGATTTGTGGAAGAATCATTAACCACCTGCGTTATGCGGATGACACAACCCTGCTCGCTGAAACTGAGGAAGACCTGAAGCGCTTGCTGCAGAAGGTCAAGGACTACAGCCTCCTACTATATGGACTGAAGCTCAACATCAAGAAAACAAAGATTAAAAAAAAAAGAAAACAAAGATTCTCACCACTGGGCCAATTGGTAGCATCAGTATGGAGGGTGAAGAGATTGAGATAGTTAAGTTTTAGTTTACTTGGTTCCACAGTCAACACTTTTGATAACAGCAACCAGAAAATCAAGCGACGAATTGCATTGGGAAAGACAGCTGTGAGGGACCTCTCAAGAGTACTGAAGAGCAATGACATCAGGCTGGAGACTAAGGTGCGCCTGATCTGGGCCATAGTCTTCGCAATTACATGCTATGCATCAGAGAGTTGGACAGTGATTAGGGATGACAGAGAATTGATGCCTTTGAGCTGTGGTGCTGGAGAAGAGTATTGACTATACCATGGACTGCTAGGAGAACAAATAGGTTTGTCCTAGAGAGGGTGAAGCTGGAATGCTCCTTGGAGTCAAGGATTCTGAAGCTTCGTCTGACATACTTTGGGCATGTTACAAGGAGGGACTGGTCCTTGGAGAGGGACATCATGTTTGGGAGAGTGGAGGGGCGATGAAGGAGAGGAAGACCTTTGATGAGATGGATCGATTCTGTGACTGGAGTGGTGGGAATGAGTGCGTTTGAGATGGCTAGGTTGGCACAGGATAGAACAGCATTTAGGGCTCTTGTACATAGAGTCGCTATGAGTCGCAAGCGACTCGATGGCACATAACAACACCACAATAATGGAATTACAATGTCTAATCAAGCCCTAATCATGTATTGCCTTTCCCTTTGCCAACTAATCTATTACTTTTTACTTCCCTCTCTCCCCCTTCCAGGGATCTGTTAAGCCTCCAAGATCACTAATGTCTATGTGGGTAAACCTTCCCATAGCTTTTATAAAATACAATTTCAGTGCTGATTTCATTTGAAGACCAGCATTCAACCTGGGATAACCAGCAGAGGACACAGATGTTGCTTTTACTGTCAGAAGCATTCACTTCACCCGCTAGAAGCTAAAATTCATCCAAATTTTGGTGAAATTCATCCTTAGATTACAGACTGTTATAAAAGTGAGACAGATTTTCCCTTCATTGAACCCTAGTGGTTACAATGACCTTTCTTTTCTAGGTTCTCTCAAGAACACTATCGAAAAGGGGGAGAAGTGACCAGCTCTGACAAGCAGGAAAGCTGGCATCCCAGCAACAATAGCAAAGTTCAACAGAGCAGCAAACAATAAATGCTGGCGAGGCTGTAGAGAGATTGGAATCCTTATTCACTGCTGGTGGAAGTATAAAATGGTACAACCACTGTGGAAGGCGGTTTTGTGCTTTCTCAAAAAGTAGGAAATAGAAATGTCATTCAATTCAGCAATTCCTCTACTGGGAATATACCCTAAAGACACCAGAACCACCATCCAAACAGGTATATACACAACCATGTTTACTGCTGTGTTATTTACAATAGCAAAGAGATAGAAGCAACCCAAGTTCACGTCAACAAATGAGTGAATGGATAGAAAAACTATGGTATCTTCATACAATGGAATGCTATGTAACACTGGAAAACAAGGAACTTGTAAAATATTACACAACATGGGTGACCCTGGAGGACATTATCCTGAGTGAAGTATCTCAGTCACTAAAGGATAAATACTGCATAGCACCACTATTATAAAGCAGGTCTGACATGGGGGATTGGAAGGAGAACTGAATAAGAATAGACAGATAACATAAATTGCACTGGAACAGATGAAAGAAAGAACTGTTTAAAAGGAATATATGATTAGGCATTACATGTATGACAACAGCTAAAAATAAGAAGTACATAGCAAATAGGAATTGGGGGAGGAGGTATTTGTGCAACAATAAATGAATGAAAATC
>NW_006399898.1:3977661-3979150 GCF_000299155.1 Elephantulus edwardii
CTGTCTGTCTCTGTCTCCCCTCTTGTGGACATTTTGAACTAAGTAACAACTAGACTCAAATGAGAGAGAGATTCTCTTTTTTAAAATCATCTACATGTATCTGAACAATGACTCCAAATAAAGATGAGACTGTATGGGAACTGGGAAACTAGGTGAATAGAAACAGAGTAACAGAAATAGTACAGAAACAATGAGAATTTGGACACACTGTTAAAAAAAAAAAAGGAACCAAAGTCTGTGAACAGTGTGTGCAGAAACTGTTGAATGAGAACCCGTGTAATCCAACACCAAGTAGTATTTAAAAACCCAACAGATTAGGTTCTGTTTAATTGTCCTTTCCACATTGCGGCCCTTTCCTCCACAGCACTTATCACAGTTCATGATCAAGTCCAATGTCTGTCCCCTCCCAGCCTGAGAGTGCAGGGGAGCACGGGAGCCCTGTGCACTTGCTCAGGCCAGCCTCGCACAACGGTGCCTGGCAGACAGCAGACACTGAATAAAAGCTTGTTCACTCTTCCAACAAATGCCTATTGAGGGGTTTGTGCTGAGTACTGAGACCCAGAAGAAAAAGAGGCAGGCGAGGGCCTGGGGGCTCTGTGGTCCCCATACAGACAGATAAAGCAGTGAGGAGTCCACAGATCCATAAACAGTATCATTGTTCCTAGGGAGGCTGCTCCCACTCAGCAAATGCTGGCTGCGACCCCTACCCCTCACCCCCAAAACCCACAGGCCCTGCTGTCCAGTGTCTCCCAGGGACCCTGGAGGACAGAGCCCAGCTGAGAGTTTCTAGGCTCTGAATCTTTAGGGTATCAGTCGATTCCCTCTTTCTCTTCGTGATCTGAGTCTATGTGATCTGAACCGCTGACTTTTCCGCTTAGCAGCCCACCTACCACCCCTTCCTCCCTACCAAACACGGGTCAGTAACCCATCACACCACTGGGTCAGCAAGACCCAGGCAAAGTCCTTCCCCGGAAGGGTTTACACCAAGCTCAGTCCCCATTCGGGAGCCTGCTGTCTCCACCTGGAAGACCTGTCCATGGCCAGTTCCTGCCCGGCTGTCTGAGCGCCGACATCACCTCCTCCAGGAAGCCCTCCGGGATTGCCCTTCGCAGGACACCCCCTCCCCCAGTGTCCGATTCAGAGGACACCCCCTCCTCCCCCTGTGTCCGAGCCCCCATCACACGGCCCCGTGTCGCTCGGATCTGCCCGGGAGTGGTCGCTCGGACCAGGAGCAGCCCACGCGGCCTCCGCGGGCCAGTGCCGGGCTGGCGCCCCGTGCGGCTCGTCGCGGGCCGGTGACGACACCCGGGCGCGCGCCCTGCCGGCGGCCCCGCTCGGCGGCCCCGTCCGGGCAGCGGGCACTCACGTCTCGGAACTGGACCAGGCCCCTCTCGCCCAGCGCGCTGAGGCACTCGTAGGCCGTGCCCGCCTGCAGGAAGAGCTGCGCCAGACACATGCTCTCGCTCCGGAACAGCGACCCCATGGCGCC
>NW_006399898.1:3979940-3980529 GCF_000299155.1 Elephantulus edwardii
ACACACACACACACATACCCCTCAACTCTGAAAACCTAGCACCACAGGGGAGGAATTCATTTCCAGATTTCTGTTCCATTTTTTCCTTCTGGGGGGAAAAAAAATCAGATAGCACTTTTTTTTTATGCTAATTTTCTGTTAAGATTTCCAAGTATATGCTAACGCTCAAAGGCCCAATGCAAATGCACTTGGTGAAACCTGAAACTTGGTGGTGATTAGAGCATTTGTTCAGACCCCCAGGGCTTGTGCGTGCTGAGTCTTCTGGCTGGAAGACTAACTAGCCAGAGCACATGCACCTGCTGGAGCACCTGCTGGACGCAGGGACCCTGGTCCACTGCTCGGCAGGGGCAGGCCAGTGGACCCAGGTGCTCAAGTCCTCGCGGTTCGAGGAACCAGGAAGAGCTGGGCCTTACCTGTCACTCAGGAATTTAGCTCTGAGCTGGCAATCGTCTTACAGGACCAGCCCAAGGATCACCAAGGTCAGCCCACAGGGAGGGGTGTTCCCTGCACAGAGAATGACCTCTCTCGTGGAAAGAGGAAGGGAACCAGTGGGAAGATGAAGGCAAGAACCATGATTTCCCTAAACACA
>NW_006399898.1:3982367-3983690 GCF_000299155.1 Elephantulus edwardii
AGACCCGCGGCGGCGGCGGGGCCAACCGGCGCCAAGTCCTGCTCTGCCCAGAACCCTGCGCTGCCCGGACCCTCTACCCCGAAGACCCTGCGCCCCGCGGACCCTGCGCTTCCCCGACCCTCTACCCCGAAGACCCTGCGCCCCGGGGCCCTCTGACGTCTTTAACCGGTTGTTAGCGACGTGCCTGCAGATGCTCCGACTGAAGTCGGCCATCACAGGGTGACGGCGTGACCGTGACCGTCCCCTTGAACTTGGCCGCAGGACTGCCTGTGCTTCCCGGCCGTCCTGGAACCCCTGGCCGCTCGGGTTGGCGCTGCTCAGGACCGGGAACCGCACGCTGTGGCCTCTGCACGTCTGCCTCCTGCCATCGCCTCTCTCTGTCTCTAGGACTGGGATCGCCTGCAGACCCGCTGCGCCCCGCGGCTGGACCACTGTCGCCCGCTGGCCACTCGCCCCCCACGACCCTTCAGCAGCTCCAGCCATCTCTCTCTGAACCGAGGCTAATGTCAGCTTACCCTAAATCGCTTCGGAGGTCTCACCACTGCTGACTTCTTCCACTGTATTCTACATAATGTTCCCACCACGGTCAGTGCTGCGGCCAGCAAACTTCAGCCTTCAGCCCTCTCTACCCACCTACCTCTTCAGCAGCCACGCCTGTTGTTAGGTGCCATCGACTATACCCCATAGCGCCCTATGAACAAGAGCTTGTCCTGTTCCTGATCGCAAGGGGTTCTTTCTGTAATCAGTTGCCAATAAGACAGACGGATTGCCTATCCATAAAGCACTTTATTACAGATCTGGGAGAAAGCAGGGAGATCCTTCTCAGAGCCTGTGGCCCCATCTGGGAGTGGTCATTAAGCTTTTATACCAGAGTTAGACACCAACTCACTCAACAATGCACCTTTGTTAGTAAAATCAAAGAATTTCCACATCTGAAAACCATTCACACACATACCAGGAAACAGGCAACCTACAAAAGAGTTCACACTTAACTGAGAAAAACAGGCCTTGGAAAGGCTAACTCAGGAAAGGTACACCTTCCCTCCTGGCAAACAGGCAGATTAAAATACACTTTACTTATGACTGGGGGGAAAAGTTTCAAAGAGATAAATGCTGATCTAGGAAAGATGTTATTTCCTCTCTTGGTAAACAGACTTAAACTACATGACTAAAGAAAGGAAACAAATTCTGAGGCAAAGTAACCAGTTTTGTAGGCTGAAGAAAACTGATGTCAGTTTTATAACAGATGTACAGATAATTCTGAAATTCTTTTTTTTTTAATTATATTTTATTAATTTTCATAAACATTTACAGAGATTTTGG
>NW_006399898.1:3984150-4033619 GCF_000299155.1 Elephantulus edwardii
CCACCATGCAGCCCTCGCTCTAGTCTCCTGTGATGACAGAAATACCCAGTTACATCTCTCTTTTAGACGGTTCTCTCCCTCCTCTGCTTCAGTTAATTCTGAAATTCTTAATACCACGCCATCAGTCCTTGCCATATCCTGTGTCATCCTCACAATCTCTGTCCTAACACCCACGGTGGGAGTCACCATTGTCAACCCATCTCTTTAGCAGTCAGGGCATTTGAATTTGCTAATCCTGCTGCCTGTACCAGCCTCCCCTAGTCCTTCTCATAGCTAGCTCCAGAAGCCCCATCCCTCCTCCCTGAGGATGCCACTCCCACCCAGTTCATTAACCCAAAAATCCCAAACCCACTGCTATCCCAGCTCACCAACACCCCTGCACAGAAGAGAGCTTGTCCGTGCATATGGTTCCAAGGTATTTTCGTTTGTTTCACATGCATGTGAGGGTTGGAAATAAGAAAGACCAAAGAATTGATGCTTACATAACAATATCATTTTATATTTGATAAAATTCTATAAAATATAAAATATATTCTATATTATAGTTTTATATTCAATGTTATAATTTTCTATCAAATAAACACAGAGAGAGAGAGAGAACTACATATAGAAAGACAAAGTGATAGCCAAAAGAATTTTTTTATTAATGACTTCTTATTGCATGGATTTCTCATTAGCTGTCATGTTACTTTATTTTAAAATTAATGTTGTACTCCAGCTGGAAGGCAGGGTTTGGAAGAATAAAAAAAGCTTTGTGTCATTAGAAAAAAAAAATAACTGATGCCTTTGAATTGTGGTGTTGGACGCTGGTGAAGAGTACGTACGGAACATCCCACAGACTGCTCACAGAATAAACTGGTCTGTCCTGGACCAAGTGCAGGTAGGGTGCTCCTCAGACGCAAGAAAAGTAAAACTTTGTTTCAGACACTTCAGGTGAGTTGTCAGGAGGCCAGTCCTTGGAAAAAGACATCGTGCTGGGAAAGGGGCAGGGCCAGAGAAAGCGAGGACGACCCTTGACGAGCCAGCTCGACACAGAACTGTAAGAGTGGGTGTCGGCATGGAGCGGACTGTGAGGATGGCTGGGGATGGCATGAGGTTCTGACGGGGTATTTAAGGGTCAATATGAGAGCACCAGACAACACTGACTCTGCGGACTCAGCCTACCCCGCCTTTCTCTTCACGCAGCTGACTGGCTTCAAACAGCTGGCCTCACCCACCACCAGGGCTCCTCCCAACCCATTACATTACAGTGTTTTATCTCCTTAAGCACTCACTACTATTCCATCTCATTTCCTATGCTGGTCCTCCCCCACAGGATGTAAGGTCCCCTGGCAGGGCGCTGTCTCATCCCTGTGGCTTCTCCAGGGCTCTGCAAGTCCAACCCGCAGCTCTAAGGACATTTATTCACAGAGGACAGTGTTCACTCTGCGTTCCTTTGACCGTGTGGCTGTCTGCTCAGACGAAAGACACTCAGAGAACCCTGCATGAACACATTCCACCAGAACATTTCATGTCCCGCCAGGGCCCAGGAGTAAGTGGTCTCTGAGGAGTCAGCGGGCGGGCGGATTCCGCGCTTTGCACAACCTCATCCAGGGATCACTGAGCAGCAGAGCGGAGAGGAGCAAGGCCACCAGGATTAGCCCTTTGGCCAGGCACTGAGAATAAGGCTCCCCTGCAAGAAAACAGATCCCACTCAATCACATTTTTACTCCCTAACTTTCAAACATAAAGAGAAACAAGCCAAACTATTTACTGTGATCATTTCAAAGTGGTGACATTAGCAGTAAATATTTGTTTTTAAAAACCTTTCTCTATGATGTTTACACATCAGAATGAAACGTGTGGGAGCGCAAATTCAACAAGACTGACTTGTCTGTCCGGGTCTCCCGCGTTTTCCGCCTTTGATAAAGTGCAGTCCTGCCACCTAAGTCCCACTACTGACTGTCGCTTGTTTTAATAGACAATTTCTGCATTTTTCCTTCCCTGGCAGGTTTACCCCTGACAGAGGTTTCCAGCTTTCACAGGTTTCCTTGTCCTCTAAAATTGTTAAAAACGGATAAAACCATCATCACCACCCCGGAAACCCCTTAGCCCTACCTTGGTAATATCCCGTCAGTGGATACAGAAGCTGCGGCCAACACACGTCATTTCTGTTACAGTCGTACTCCGTAAAATTGATCTGGAATCTGCGACATTTTAAACCATTAACAAGTGTTAGAGATAGAGAAGAGCGCAAAGGTGGGGGGGAGAGAAATAAAGAAAAAGAAATTGGTCCCAAGAAACGAACAGGCCTTTATTGAATCTGAGAGGGGCACCAAGTGACCTGGCCACACAGCATGCGGACAGGATCGAAATGGCACATGGGCTGTCTGGGGGGTTTCCTTTTTTTAGGGGTCCTGGGGAGGACTTAAGGAGGTACTTCTCGGAATTTGGCGTGTCAATTAAATTAGGTTTTAGCTATTTTTAATCAAGCTCAGACTCTTATCAGGATCCATTGTCTGGTCTGGTCTTTGGTGTTATCAAGTTTCTCAGGAAGTGATCAAGCTTAGGGGTGGTGGGGCAACTGCCATGATCTTCCTTCAACAAGAAACATGAGGGAAAAGCATCACCACTGGATGAAGGAAATGATTTCCGTGGAACGGAACTCAGGGACAGCAGAAAGACCCATCAGGTGAACAGCATTCACTCCTTACAACATTCAGTCCTGTGAGCCCCAAAGCAGAGGTCAGGGCAGGAAGCAAAAAAGTAGCATAATGGAAATGAGAAGCCCAGGGAGGGGTGGGGAGACTGATGCCGTTACAGGAAACAAAACAGCCAGAAAATCTGTCTTCTCTGTACACTTCTACCCTCATCACAACAAAAAGTTTAACGCTGTTTGCTATTACGTATTCTGCTTCTGAATAATGTCCACCCGCTCAGCCACCGCATTACCTGGTCAGGGGGCGGGGCCGCTGGGCAGGTATTTTAATGAACTGGACTGATGCGCTGAGTGGGAAGAGGTCGACCTTGTCCACGCAGGTCAGCCCACAATGGAAGTGCCAGTTCACTGAGGAGAACCTGGGAGAAAGGTGTACAGGAGACAGTGCAGGCCACTAGCTCCCACTGGAGAGCCCAGGAGGCTAGGGTGCGCGCGGGGTTTTCCTACTGACCCTTCAAATGCCATCTCATTGCAGCAGGTAAAGTTCAAGTACACACAGAAAAGAAAGACTAACCCAGGAAGGCCTCATCTCATTGCACATCACAGAGAGGGTGTTTTTGTTTATGATTTTGTAAATTGAAGGTTTGGAGCAATGCTGTGTTGAGCAAGTCTTCTGGCATCACTTGTCCAACTGGAGACGCTCACTTTGCGTCCCTGTGTTACATTCTGCTAATGCTCACAAGACTTCAAGCTTTGGGGGCAGACACAGCAGCCCCTCGGAACTGCCCCGAGAGTGTCCAAGGCTGCAATCTTTATAGGTCACATTGTTCTCCCTCAGACTGACTGGTGTGTTTGAACCCCTGATCTTTGGGTAAACAGCCAAATGCTTAACCACTGTGCCGCCACCTGAACTTTTCCCACAATATTATGATGTTGTTGTTCATTGATGTCAAGTCAGAGCTGAGTCATAACTGACGCTCCTGAGAGTTTCCAGAGGCTTTAAGTCACACAGGAAAAGACTATCCGTCTTTTCTCCAAGGAGCAACTATGGGTGGATTCGAACCACTTGACCTGGAATTGGCAGCCCAATGCCCTAACCACTAGGCCACCAGTCTCAGCCCTACCACCGGGCAACACTCCTTGCTCAGAATGCCAATTATGTTCATGGATTTAAAAATACCACTAGCAAGAGGTGGTCACGATTTCCAGCAAACATCCTCAAGTGCCTTGTAAAGTTTCTTACACATAATTTTATAAATATTTGTGAGTAACAGTTCTTATTTATACTTTATTTTTATCAAGTACTTTTACACGTGTGATTCTACAGCTAAAAACTGCGGTTTGCAAATCAACAGACTCTGACGGAGCATTTCTCAGTTGCTGGGCGTGCTCTGCATGTCACTGGCCTCCTCTGTGTCCTGCTTCTCTGGGACGTGTTCCTACCTTGCCTCCATGCCAAGGATCTCCTGCTGAGGGATGCCTTCCACCGCGCCGGCCTCAGAGACGAAGATGCGGAGGGTGAGCTGGGCAGGGACATCCGCGCAGAACCCCGGTATGCTGCTGGCAAATGTACCCATATCAGGTGCGTCCACACCTGTAAAAGGCAAAGAACCCGGCAGAGCTTTTCTAGACCTGTAGAAACGGAAAAAGCATTCTGCGCCTACGATGCAAAGATTAAAACAAGAGGGGGAGAAATAATATTGGACAACAATCACATTATTCCTATAAATGATTGATTGGGGGAAAAATATCATTTGTAATCATTCACTCAAATAAAAGTCGTTTCAACTACAATCCTAGAGGCGCACAGTTCGAACCCACCAGATGCTCTGCCGGGGAAGGAGGGACAATCTCCTCCTGTACCAGTTAGATCTGATTTGACGGTACACACACACACAAATAATAAAATAAAATAAAATAAAATTTTTTAAAAACCCACAAAAGTCTTTTAAAAAAAAACAAAAAATTGCACTATTGTTGGGGACAAAGTCAATTCCAACCCACTGTGACCGCATGCACCAGAGGAGACTCGCCCAGAGGGAGGCCGAGCCTGTGACCTTCACAGGAAGGAGTCCTGGTGGCACAGTGGTTAGACCTTGGGCTGTTAACAGAAAAGCTGACGGTCTGAACCTACCAGGCAGGCAACCACGGGAGAGAGCTAGCAGTCCGCTTCCGTGAACGTGACAGTCTTGGAAACCCTATGGGGCAGCTCTCCCCTGTCCCACAGGGCCACTGAGTCACAGCCGACCCGACACGGGAGGCTCTGGAATCTTTATGGGTCTTTCACTCTGGGGATCGGCTGAGAGCATGGCCTGTCAGCCACCCGGCCCCTCAGAGTCACGGTCAGGAGGCTGTCCTCCCGCCGGGCCATCAATCCACAATCCACATCAGAAAGGGGTGTACACATCTGTGCCCTTTGTAGTCACCTCCCAAACTGCCTTCTTTCAAGTGAAGAGTAGACGAGAGAATGGTTTCTTTAATCAAGACATTTCAAAATACTGATCTTCTCCAAAGTTTCAGAGTAACTCTATTTCTGCAGCTACAAGGTTGCTTCAAGGTACATACTTCGTTTCCCTTTTATTGAAGAACCTGAGCCGTTATAAGTGTAAGAAGCAGTGGCCTAGTGGCAAGAAGCTGCGCTGCAATCCCAAAGGTATGCGGTTTGTATCCATCCACCAGGTGCTCTGCGGGAGGAGGGACAATCTCCTCCTGTATCAGTCGGATTTAATTTGACAGCACACACACATGAAATAATAATTAAAAAAATTTTTTTAAAAGTGTAAGAAGCAATAAAAGGTAGAAAAGAAAATGAGGCCTTGACATTAAGACCTGGAAACAAACACGCCTGGCACCGTGACATAAGCACCAGGGGTCCTCTGCGCTATGTTGTTACCAGGGGTGACTGGGCCTCTTGTCATTACAGTTCTCTCAACTGCACTTAAACCTGTGTCATAAGCAAATGTCATTTCTAAGCTGAGATGCGAAGGCTGATAACCAAAGTCCTGTCTGATTTATGGTGCGAATTCAACAACAGGAGCGTGCAAAGAAGTACAGCTTTTCCCAGATCTGAAATCTGCACTCTGCAGACACTTCAAAGGGGAGAAACTGGTGCAGTGCTGTTTTGGCCTCGGGCACATCATCTGAACTCTGGCTCTCGGGCCTTGAGCCAGTGGCCGCCCACAGCGCCAGTCAACCTTGGATGCACTGGGCTGCAGCCGTGGGAGTCGGGAGCCTCCGACAGGACATGTCAGCTGTAGACTTGGGGTGTGGAGTCTCTGCAGCTGCAATCCTTGAGATAAATCTCTGGATATGTGCGCGCGCGCGCGCACACACACACACACACACACACACACACACCTGCTCCGCTGACTTTGCTCCCCTAGAGAAACTTGCCTGAGAAAAGGCCACGGGGCGCAGTGTTTTAGAACACTTAACTGCCCCAGGAGGACCCCCGCCAGCTTCAGCTGGCACCCCCGATTTGCTCTCCTTCCCTCCCCCAGGCTCCAGACAAGGACCCAGCACCACCTGGTCTTTGGTGGAGGACTTCCTTCACAAAGCACAATGCCTCCAGTCCGCCACCTTCTTTTACGGATAACAGTACAGCTGTTCTCAGTCCACAGTCAAGTCTTAACTGCCCACACTTCTGATCACAAATGAAACAGAGCAAAGCAGAGAAGGTGCCGAGCGTGTCCAGAATTCATCTGGCCTTCCTGTCCCTGGCACTGCTCACCAGCTGGGCAACCTGATGTGCTGTTGTTGTTGTCAGGTGCCATCAAGTCAAACAGGACTCGCAGCGATCCTATGAACCACAGACCTGAACCCTGTCCTATCCAGTGCCATCCTCCCATCTCTGACTCGCTTAAACCCATTGCTGCAGTCACCACGTCACAATAAGTTTCCTTTAAAAATGTAAAATGACGCCAAAGTTGTGGGAGCCACTGCCTGGAGGGGTAAGCCCTCAACAAAAGCTCATTTCCACATCAGAGCCAAACCCACTGCTGCTGTCAGATCAATTCTGACTCAGAGAGATCTTCCAGGACACAGCTGTGCCCCACGGGGCTCCCCTCCAGGACACAGCACTGTCCCATGCGGGGCTCCCCTCCAGGACACAGCACTGTCCCAAGGGGCCGCCATCCAGGACACGGCTCTGCCCCACAGGACTTCCCTCCAGGACACGGCACTGTTCCATGGGGGTCCCCCATCCAGGACACAGCACTGTCCCAAGGGGCCCCCATCCAGGACACGGCTCTGCCCCACAGGACTCCCCTCCAGGACACGGCACCGCCCCACAAGGCGCTCCCAAGATTGTCACCTTTGCAGAAGCAGAACGCTCATCTCTCTGCCTCAGAGCAACTGGAGATTTGAGTTGTTGATGTTTTGGTTATCAACTGCATGTCTTAATTACTGCAGTACCAAAGATTACTCTAAGGTCCAGATAAGCACTCACGATGCTAACTAGAAGGTCAGCAGTTCAAGTCCACCATTCTCTATAGAATAATAAAGTCTACACCAGTGAAGATTTCCAGCCTTGGAAACCCCATCAGGTGGTCCTCCTCTGTCCAGCAGGGTCCCTCGAGTTCAGAGCCCATCAGACGGCGATGCACTGGTTTTGGATTTATGGGGTGGGGCAGAGCCACAGCCAGCTCAGTGGTCAAGGCAACCAAGTCCCACACATGCATCTTGGACTTACGGATCACTCCGAGCCAGCCGTCGCTAAGGTCGCCGTAATCAGAATTGCCTCTCCTGGCGACGTGGGTTGCTTGTATTAATGAGCCAAGTCGCTCCAAAGCAGTCTCCCTGCAAGACAGAGCCGATGTGGTGGTTGGGGAGACGGACCTGCTCGGCGCCCGGTGGGCCTGCTCGGCGCCCGGTGGGCCTGCTCGGCACGGGCCTGCTCAACACAGGCCTGCTCGGTGCCCGGTGGGCTTGCTTGGTGTCAGAGCACAGACCCACAAGAACAGCTGCGTGTTTCTGTACAGATTTTCTGTAGAGGCAGGACAGACTGGAGAGACAGTGGAAAGCAGCCAGGGGCTCTGAGAGCAGGGAGGGGGCCGGCCAGGAGGAGCACTGGGCATGGGCATGCACAGGATATGAAGACAGAGAGAACAGTGGGCGCCAAGGAACAGGGAGGGGGGTGGCCAGGAGAAGCACTGGGCACGCACAGGACACAGGGGAGACAGCAGAGAGCGGTGGGCACCAGGGGCTGGGGGAGTGGGGACGGGGCAAGCGAGGAGGAGCACTGGGCACACCCAAGACATGGGGGAGACAGCAGAGAACTGTGGGTGCCAAGGGCACGGGGTGCGGGGAGGAGGACAGCCAGGAGGAGCACCGGGCACACACAGGACACAGGGGAGACAGCCGAGAACAGTGGGCACCAGAGGCTGGGGGAGCGGGGAGGGGGCTGGCCAGGAGGAACAGCGGGCACGCCCAGGACATGGGGACACATGAGGGTGTCCATCAGTCACATCCACAGGTCTGCACAGCGGTGAGCCTCCTGCACGCTGTGCAGTTCCGTCAGTAACAACGACACCCACACACCTCACGGGACACTCCACTCAGTGGTGGATAAAAAAGGTCAGTGGTCCAAGCTCACCAGCTATTCCACGGGAGAAGGATGAAGCAGTCGGTACCCACAGAGCTTACAGCCTTGGGAGCCTCTGTGTGACGTTCTCTGTCCTATTGGGGGGGGGGGGCTGTGAGTCAGAAGTGACTTGACAGCAGGGGGTGATGGGTGGAACTAAAACATGTTACTAAGACAAGAGAACAAGGAGTTGGGGTGTCTTCCTTGTGCAGTTTTTGTTACCCTAACCCTGGTCTGACTGAAAGGAGCACAGGCAGGGCGTCCTGTGTCTCCTGAGGGCTCCCAGGGAGGACTGCGTGGGCAGGGACACATACAGAGGCCACCTGTGCTTCTGGACACACAAGCTCCCAGCTGACACTGGCATCACATGGTTTACCAGTCCTCACTGCACTGCCAGCGCGAAGGTATGCTGTTCAAATCCACCAGCTGCTCTGCAAAAGTGGGCATTGCACCCTGTGTGGTTTCCTGTTTCTGAAAGCCCACTGGAGGGTCAGCTGTGGAATGGTGCATGATGACATTAGTGCCACAAGCCCAGGGGCTGGGCAGGACACTTCTCAAGTGACCAGGATAAGTAATCGATGTTGTAATGGGCTGTCGAGTCGCCTGCCACTCATAGTGATCCTATGTACAATAGTCCTAAACCCGGCTCTACTCTGTGCCAACCTCACTGTCTTGGACACACCTACCCCCATTACCCCAGTCACTGAACTGATCCATCTCATAGAGGGTCTTCCCCTCCTGCACTGTCCCTCCACCCTCCCAAGCATGACGTTCCTCTCCAAGGACTGGTCCCTCCTTGCAACATGTAAAAAGTATGTCAGATGAAGCCTCAGAATCTTTGCCTCCAAGGAGCAGACTGGTTTAATCCTCTCTAGAACAAACTTGTTAGTTTTCTTAGCAGTCTATGGTCCATTCAATACTCTTTTCCAACACTACAGCTCAAAGGATCAATTTTCCTTCTGTCATCCCTAGCCATTGTCCAGCTCTCTGAAGCATTGCAAGTGACTGCAAAGATCACAGCCTATAACAGGCATGCCTTAGTCTCCAGACTGACATCATTGCTCTTCAGTACTTTGGAGAGATCTTTGACAGCAGACTTTCTCATTGCAATACATCTTTTAATTTCCTGGCTGCTGGTGCCAAGAGTGTTGACTGTAGAGCCAAGCAGACTAAAGCTGTGAAGAATCTCAATCTCTTCACCATCTATCACTATGCTGCCAATTGGCCCAGTGGTGAGAATCACTGTTTTCTTAATATTGAGCGTCAATCCATAGTGAAGGCTGCAGTCCTTCACCTTCTGCAGCAAGCGCTTCAGGTCCTCCTCAGTTTCAGCAAGCAGGATTGTGTCATCTGCATAATGCAGATTGTTGATGAATCGTCCTCCAATCCTGGTTCCACACTTCTCATACAGCCCAGCCTCCTGGATAATCTGTTCTGCGTATAGACTGAAAAAGTATGGATATATAGCGGGACTTAATAATCTAATTGGTATTTGGAGCTTAACCCAATTGAGGATGAAAGCTTAGCACTCAGTACATGGTTGTTGAGTGACCGCATGAACGTGTGGTGTGTACTGAGCCCTGCTCAGTGCTGGGTGCTGGGCACTGGGTGCTGGGTGCTCAGTGCTGGGTGCTGGGCACTGGGTGCTGGGTGCTCAGTGCTGGGTGCTGGGCACTGGGCGCTGGGTGCTCAGTGCTAGGTGCTGGGAAGGTTGTGACGAAGCAGGGGAGGAACACTAGGGGAGAGTGAGCAGGGAGACACAAGCCCAGAGCAGGAAACAAGTGCTAGGAGCGTCCAGGCACAGCAGAAGGACACCTAAAACCTCCCTGGGGATCCCAGGGACAGCTGAAGGTGTTCACACCTGGCCAGGTGTCTGAGACTGCGAAGGTGCAGAGGCCCAAAGTGGGACATGGTACAGACCCAGGAGGAGAAGAACCACAACTCAGCATCCCCGAGACAGACAAGACAGACAGACAGAGACAGACACAGACACACACACAAGAGGAGGCTGCAGAGTGGAAATCTGCACGGCAGGAAAGGACGCGGCTGTCCCCGTCTCCAGCCCTCACCTAACTCCCACCTGTTTCCTTCTCTTTCTACATCTCGTCTTTCCCCGGCTCCCCCCGAAGCAGCTGCATTACAGACCGACACTGTGGAGGAATGCGCCCTGCATGGGGTGTGTTTCCGAGTACACTTCCTGAAAGTGATCCCTGCAATTAGGTGGCATGGTCTTGACACCATGGAACGGGGCCTAAAGGTGCTTTAAATGTTAATCGCACCAATTACACCTGGCTCTGGCCCTTCTGTGCGCGCCAGGAGCAGTAGGTTCCAGTGTGTGGAATAAGCTTCCATAGGGAAACCTGCTTAAATATGTAGGAAATTGTTTTAGCCCCAAGAAGAGCTTCATCCTCGCTCATTTTCACGTTTCATCAACTCAAGTGTTTTGTAAGTTTGCATGTACTCATGCCCGACTTGACTGAGCTCAGACTTGCCCATGTTACCCGGATGCTGTCTCAAGGACTGTTCTAGGGGACTGTTGTTGTTGTGGAGAGCTGGAACCCACCCGTAGCTGACCCTCCAGCGGATTTTCAGAGGCAGTAAACCGCAGGAGAGGAGACTCCTCATCTTTCTCCTAAGGACCTCCTGGTGGATTCGAACAGTGTACCTTTGGAATGGCAGTGCAATTCCTTACCACTAAGCTACCAAAGGTCCCTGGAGCCACACACTGAAAACCCACCGCTGTGGAGGCGTTTTGACTGGCAGGCACCTTGCACGACAGAGGGGAACTGCCCCCAAGGGCGCCTCAGGCCACACTCCCGGTGGAAACAGGAAGCAGCCTGGCTAATCGTTCACCAGAGGAGCTGCTGGTGTGTTTGAACCACCACGTTTTCAGCCGACAGCCCGACTCTTTGTCCACTGTGCCATCAGGACTCCTAAACCCCACAAAGTACAGAGAAATCCCTCCAAGGATCCCTCACCTGAGCTGAGTGCAATTGTCGTTCACGCTGACTTCCAACAGGCACCCAGACAGCGCGTTCTCTTCAAACAAAACGGGTGTGAAAGTGGCTGCTGAACACAAACCCCTCCCGGCTACAAAATGAAAAAAAGATGAGCCTTACTAAGTTCGTGAAATAAAAGATTTACGTCAACAGTCTTGAAAAACAACAAACTGCAATCAGATCGCAATTCGCAAGGTTTCCAGTTTTCAGAAACTAAGATCTTCGCCGCCCTCAGCCCTTCCAAGCCCAGCGCCTCTCTGTATCAGGCCTGCTGCTGTCCGGGACCAGAGGGTCAGCTCTGCTGCACAGCGGCCCTGGGGACAGTGAACGAGGCCCCGGCCGTCCTCTGAGCCCGCTGCTGCAGCCACTGCTCTGTCCCTTCCTCTTGAGCCTCCACCTCACCAGGCACAAGGCCTGGCTGCTCCTGATATCACGTCCAAAGTGCAGGAGGCGATGTCATGGCAGCCTCGTTTGAGAATGAAAAAGAACCAGCTCCCCACACTTGAGTCCTTTAGACAAGCCCACGGACCAAGCCCTAGAGTCCCTGAGTGCCTGACGAAAGCGAGAATCGGGGACACCTGTCCTTTCGTCCACAATTACCGGATCGCCAGAGGTACAGGGTGGAGGGAGCGTTCATCTGGTCGGCGTCCAGCGCTCGCACGGGCTTGCCACGCTGGTACCCTAGAGGACAGCAAGGGACAAGCAGAGTTATCCCAACATAGCGGGCACGGTCCCAGGCAGTGACGTCAAAGAGGAACCGAGGCCAGTGAAAAGGCAACAGCCCTTAAAAAGGCCCAGATGCTTCCAAAAATCTCTGTGAGAGGCAGGTCCCCTTCACGTGTCTTTTGTTTTGTTTCCAAGAAACCAGGATATTCGTGGAGTTCTGTGAAGAATTTTTTTTCCTTACGGTTCTACATTTATAAGTGCATGTGACCTGAGTGAAAGTTTACAAAGCAAACTGGTTTTCTGTTACACAATTTGCACACGTTTGCTGGGTGACATTAACTACCACACACACAGTGTAACGGCACTTTCTCACTTTCTCCCCGTGAGTCTCGGTCCGTCAGTCCACCGGTCCCTCCGTCGGAGCCCTCCCCACCTACAGGGCTTGGGCCTTCGACAAATGCTGCTCCTTTGCCCTCACACTTGGTTATCCTAAGGACGGAGCGCCTGCCTTCATGATTGGGTCACTGCACAAACAGCCCCAGGGAGGTCATGCTCCACTGTCGGCCGCTTACAACTTCTGGAAAAGCTGGTCCTATTGACACTTCAAATACGCCATCTCTCATTCACAAGACCATTCGCTGCAGAGAAGGGGAATTTTGTATCTATAGCAACCTGTCCTGCTACCAGGCAGCTCACAGGCTTTGAAACAGGAGGAAAGAGGTATACCCAGTGCACAGTCCTCACGCAGCGTGCTTTGCTCAGAGACACTGGCCCTGAGGACGAAGTCAGAGTCGCTGAGCAGGCCGGGAGAGCGGCATGCAGGCACTGGGACAGTGGAGCAACACCGCGGTCAAGCACGTCTCCGAGGCCCTGACCTCCCACGCAGCCTACCTGGGTTTCCAGAGAACTCCCTCTCATCCTCACTGCTCCAGCTGAGGAATTTGACTGTAAATCTCCGCGTCAGTCTTCCTAGAAAGACAACACAACAAAAGCGTAATGCCTGTCACAAAAGGACAAATGTTACATGATGCCACTGTTGTAGAATGGGACGGTCCTTGGTGTTGGGGAGAGACTGAGTAAGATGGGTTCAATAATCTATACTGCACTGAAACAGAGGAGGGAGAAAACTGTTTAAAAGAGATATATAACTAGGTATTTCTGTCATCACAGGAGTCTAGAGCGAGGGCTACATGGGGGAGGGGACCTGGGGGAGGGTTTGTAAAACAATGAAACAATCCTTTCTTTTACTTTTCCATAATTTTTGACTCATGTACTTATAACTTGTTAGTCAAATTTGTGTCTTCTAGGTTGCAACACCCCCATGATACATCTTCAAGGATATGAACATGTACGGCCAAGCGGCCAAGCACAATCAATAAGAGTGCATCTAAATTCCAAAATCAATCTCCATAATAGTCTATGTGTTTCCTACTGCCAAAGGGGCCCTTTAGAGTAGTGAGAGAAGATCTTCACCCTGAAACCCACAGCGTCCCTTTTCAGCAGGAAGTAGCTAAGAGAATATGCCATCCCCTTTTCCTTATGACTCAGGGTGAAGTCTCTCTCAGGGAGGAGTGATAGGGAATGGCAAAGGACACACTGACAAAGGAGATTAATCAGAACTGACTTTGACAAGCACTGTGGCAATTGGACAATTAAAACAGACATTCGGATGGCGGGGAAGAAGAATAAACTGGGGAGGAGGGTAGAGAGAATGGTGCAGCAATGAAGGAATGAAAACCCAAAATCCCTGTAAATGTTCATTAAAACTAATAAAATTTAATAATAATAAAAAAAAGCGTAATGCCTGCCTTCCAGGAGGAAATCACTGCCTAGAGTGGGAGCTGTTTACCTTATGACGGCGTTTCAACACACAGTATTTTTCATTAAGTCTCACACATATTCAGGAGAAGCAGTTACAGGTGTTACAATTACGAGCCTCATAAAGAGAGAGGGAGGAAGTTTCCCCAAGTCACCTTCCTTGGTGGCAGGAGCGCGAGCCCGGATCACTCTGACAGTCACGTCACTGAGCGTGTTATTGTTCCACCTGAAGACAAAATGCTCTTCCACGTTGATGAGCCGAGGGACCGACAGGTTGGGAAGAGCTTCTGTAAGTGAAAGAGCATGTTCCTGAACAAGTGTCCCCTGTGCGTGTCTATTACTGGAGATTCCCTCTGCCTGAACCAAGCAGCCCGGCTGGTGCAGTGGGCTAACTGTTGGGCTATGATCCGAGAGGCTGGCAGTTCCAAACCCACCAATGGCGTGATGGGAGAAAAGTGAGCCAGTCACCTCCGTTTAAAATCTACAGGGTCGGAAACGCAGTGAGGGTTCTCAGGATTGGGAATGGACTGACGGCACTGGGTTTGGTTTTCTGGGAGTTCTTCCTGGTCAACCTCCCCACCCTCCTCGGCCCTGTCCATCTCAACGACACAACACAGTCACTGCGTCCACAGCGAAGTCATTCCTGGGTCACCCAGCAGGGGTCAAGCTCTTTGACAGCATCTCGGGGCCCTGAAGGAGGTCTCCCCCTTATCTCTGCAGCCCCAGCACCTGGCCCCTGGCCAAGCATTGAGCACATGCTTGACAAAGTGTTCCGTGAAAGGCCACGAGGGCAGAGCTGTGTCCTGCCACCACTTACCGTCGGCCGACTGCTAGTGTCTGAGAGTGAACGGGGATAACGCAAAGGTTACCGCACATCCTAAGACACACATACAAGGGAGCTCTGGTGGCCCAGTGACAAGAAGCTGCACTGCAATCCCAGAGGTATGCAGTTCAAATCCACCAGATGCTCTGCTGGAGAAGGAGGGGCAATCTCCTTCTGTACCAGTCAGATCTGATTTGATGGTACACACACAAAAAATAAACTTTTAAAAACATTTTTTAAAAAAATAAAAGACACACAGATAGTATCGTTACAGCCAAATCGCACACGGCTCATCTCACCACCTCCCAATTGTACAATGATCAAACAAAGAACACAGGAGGTGATGGTGCTGCGTCCTGGAGCCTTCGAGCTGCGTGGAGATGCCTGAGCTCTCCTGGGAAGGAGCCTGGGACTCAGTACTCCCAGCCTCCCTCCTCAGCAGGGATGGGAATGAAGCCCAGGGCCCAGAGGGAAGTGCCCGGAGCAAGCGGAACAAGAGCCCTAGAGACGGGAAGTGAAATGCTCCAGGTGCTGCTCTGTCAGTGCTGCAGACTCCCAGAATCCGAATCACAGTTTCCTCCAGGACCACACGCTACCTGTGGAAATGACAAACCTACGCACTAGAAGTGACAGAAAGCATTCAACTGAAATACCTGTAATTGTGATGAATCTGTCCAGGTCAGCTGCTTCCTCGTAGGTGACTGTGGCTCTAACTACTCCTAAAAAGATACAGAAGTTCGTTTCCAGAGGCCCACCTGGACCACCATAATCACACTCACTAACTTAACGACAGAGCCTGTCCAGCGAATACAGTAACCACTGATAGGAACGCCCATTACCAAACTCTCCCCAAGTACACTCAGTAGGTTCCCTGAATTCTCGGCACTCAGTTACACCCTCTCCTCGCTTCCTGATGGGGTTAGGTTTCAAAGATCAGCTTATCTGAAATTGGACAGTGATCCCATCAGATTACAGGACGGAGTCCAACTACGTCATTGTAACTTCCAAATTATATCAGCACACACGCCATCAAGTACATCAACGCACAACTACAAAATCAGGTCAATACATAACTGTCAAATCACGTGGAATCATGGCCCTTAACAGAACCTTAAAAATCACAGCCAACATTACTTTCGCCTCACACCTCAGCCTTTGTTACTGCAGACGTGTACTGTTAGTGCACAAAACAGTCAGAGGGTAGATTTTTTTTTTTGCTGTTTTAAGTGCAAAGTGTCAGACAATGAGACTGGCTAACTGAAGGGGTGTGTAAGTGAGGAAGAGGTCGTAAAGGTCGGTGACGGTAACGGGGGGCTCACTGTCGGGGGAGAGCAGCCAGTGTGCTGCTGGTGACCAGGTAAAATGTTGCAGTCACTCTGGAAAACAGCCTGGCAGCTCTTCAAAAAGTTAAACAACCACCGGGAAAAGAACTGGGCATGGGCATTCAACACGAAGGCAGACACAACCCAAACCAACATTCATCACGCATGCAGGAGTGAAAATATGGGGTCCCATCCACGAGGTGGCAGCTCATTCCTGCAGGAAGTGGCATGGAGCAAGGGTACAGATTACGAGCTGACGAACCGTGAAAGCCAGAGAGATGGACCAAACGTGGAGTGGGGCCATTTCCACTGACTGTCCAGAGCAGGCAAGTACCCAGGGACAGATGGAGGTGAGAGGTGACAGGGGACCCATGGAGTGAACTGCTGGCAGGTCCTAGGCTTCCCTGTGAGGTGGGGAGCAGCACTTGGACCTGGAGAGAGCAGGACGCCACATGCTATGCCGAAGGGAAGAAATGCCACTGAGCTAGTTATTTGTAAATAGTCTTATGTTAAGGGAATTCCTTACGAATTGTTTTGTTTTTTTAAAAAAAAAAACTAATATGGAATCTGCCCCGGATGTGCTCACCAAGTTGTGCCAAGAAATCTGGAGGGCAACCACCTTGCCAACTGACTGGAAGGGATCTATATTTGTTCTCATTCCAAAGAAAGGTGATCTGACAGAGTGTGGAAATTATTGAACAGTATCACTGATACCACATGCAAGCAAGATTCTGCTGAAGATTATCCAAAAATGACTGGAACAGCTCATCAAAAAAGAACTGCCTGAAGTGCAGGCTGGGTTTAGAAGAGACCACAGTTCTAGGGATATTATAGCTAATGTCAGGTGGATCTTGGCTGAAAGCAGGAAGTACCAGAGTAATATCAATCTGTGTTTCATTGACTATGAAAAGCCTTTGACTGTGTGGATCACAACAAACTGTGGCTGACTCTGAGAAGAATGGGAATCCCAGAACACTTGATTGTGCTTATGAGAAACCTATATTTGGACCAGGAGGCAGTTGTCAGAACAGAGCAAGGAAACACTGCACGGTTCAAAATTGGGAAGGGTGTATGCCAGGGATGTGTCCTATCTCCATATCTTTTCAATCTATATGGAGAACAGATACTATGCAGGAGGCTGGGCTCTATGAGGAGAATTGTGGCATCAAGATTGGAGGTAGACTCATCAACAATCTGTGTTATGCAGATGACACAACCCTGCGTGCTGAAACTGAGGAGGACCTGAAGTGCTTGCTGCAGAGGGTCAAGCACTGCAGCCGTCAATATAGATTAAAGCTCAACATCAAGAAAACAAAGATTCTCACCACTGGGCCAATTGGCAGCATCATGATAGATGGTGGAGGGATAAAGACTATCAACAGCTTCAGTTTGCTCGGCTCCACAGTCAACACTCTTGGCACCAGCAGCCAGGAAATTAAAAGACGAATTGCATTGGGAAAGTCTGCTGTCAGAGACCTCTCCAAAGTGCTGAACAACAACGGTGTCAGTCTGGAGACTAAGGTGTGCCTGTTACAGGCCGTGGTCTTTGCAATTACTTGCTATGTATCAGAGAGCTGGACAAGGACTAGGGATGACAGAAGGAGAATTGATACCTCTAAGCTGTGGTTCTGGAGAAGAGTACTGAGTATACTATGGTCTGCTGGGAGAACAAACAGGTTTGTCCTGCAGAGGGTGAAGCCAGGCTGCTTCTTGGAGGCAAAGATTATGAAGTTTCATCTGACATACTTTGGACATATTGCCAAGATGGAATTAGTCCTTGGAGAGGGACAGCATGCTTGGGAGAGTGGAGGGCCAGTGCAGGAGAGGAAGACCCTTGATGAGATGGACTGACTCAGTGATTGGGGTCATGGTGGTAGGTGTATCAGAGACAATAAGATTGGTACAGGATAGAGCAGGGTTTAGGGCTGTTGTGCATAGGGTCACTATGAGTTGCAGATGACTCGATGGCCCATAACAACAACAGCAATAAGGAATCTGCTATCTTACAGAACAGAAATTTTTTCCAAAGAAAAATCTTCAGCTGGTTCGCTCTTCCACGTTGATCTGGGAGGACTAACTTGTTTTCCCACGCGATGACAATTTATCGTAACGCTCCCTCTGACTTCTGCTTTTGACGCCCCCCTCCCGTACCTCCAATTGTGCCATCTTTGATCTCCACGTTAAGAATGTTATCTCGATCTTCATAGGCTTCCAGATTCGTAATGCACTGGACGTCCAGATTCCGAAGGAAGGCCACCGGGGCGTGCTGCACGCACTGACCTGCCAGGGACACCTGAGGTGAAGAAGGAAAAGCCGTGAGAGGCGGGTCGGGCACTGCCCAGCACTCTGCCCACAGCCTGGTCCAGCCGTGCTGGCTGTGCTTCCACAGCGGCTGATGATGGTCATCTGACAATCATCTGCTGAACAATCTAGAAGCCACCAGTGGAGGAGTCACAATGAACGCCCGCTGCCACTGAGTGTATTAAACTCAGAGGCCCCATAGGACGCAGGGGAACTGCCCCACAGAGTTTCCTAGCGTGTAATCTTTTGTCTCCCCAACAGTGATTTGAGTGAAAGTGTACAGAGGAAGCTAGCTTTCTAGTCAATCATTTGCACACAGTCTGTTTCATGACGCTGATTCCAGTCCATACTCTGTAACAGCACTCTTCCCACTTCCTCCTAGTGATTCTTGTTTCCACTCCTCCTCCTACCCACACCTTTTAAGCTCTAATCCTTAGCAGACGCTGCCCCTTTGCTCTCATACGGCTGACCATCTTACGCAGTGCATACCTCCCACGTGTTACTACTGTTCACCTAACAGGACCGTGTGGCCGAAAGCTGAGCCACAGAAATGCGTAAATTTCCAGGCTCACTGGGCTATTAAAGGCCACAGTCTGGGGCATCCCACCCATCGCTGTCAGCCTGGTCAACTTTACAGTATTGAGCTGTCACACATTTTACTCCCGTCTGTCCAGGACCCTCTGCTGGGAGCCCTTTCAGAGTGGCCAGGGTGGTAGCCGGAGATCGTCTAGTTCTGTGGTCTCGGGGTCAGGCAGGCTGAGGCCTGTGAGGCCCACTACAACGTAATGGACTCAAACTCTTTGGTTTCCTTCCTTCCTCTTTGCTCCAAACTAGAGAGACCAGTAGCTGCTCCCTTAGAGGACCGTCTGCAAGTTGACAAGGCTCCCACCACTCCACACCCACAGGCGATGCGGGACACTTGTCCTTGTGAACTAGGTTGTGTCCACTGACCTTGATGTCCCCTGGGACTACGGCCCTGAGCCACCAGGCCCACAGGCTTAACTCCTCAAGATGTTAGGATATGAGAAACACGTTTCCACGGTTTGGCCCCCTCTATTCTACTCTCTATGTAGATGCATTTAACGTATATACAGGTGTGTAAGTGGAAATACATTGGTCATGGTACAGGCTCATTTACCCAGACCTATCTGTCCATCTTTCAGCCTGCAGACCTGAGGGTCTCACTACCTGGGTATGTTACTCTCCGTCATGACTGATAATGTCAGAGTGTGTGTGTGTGACGCATTCACCTTCAGTACGGCATTTACCGTCGATATGAGTACCTTCATTCTCGTTTTGTGCAAGAAGCCTTGGTGGTGCAGTGGTCAAGTGCTTGGCCTACACTGAAATGTCAGCAGTTCAAATACACCCACGCCACAGGAAAAGGAGAGACAGGAGACTGCCACAGAAATTACAGTGTTGGGCCTGGGGCTAAATCCCTCCAACAGTTAATGGCTACAACTTTCCCTCTGGGAGTCCGCTAACGGATCCAACTGTCCCTTACTGGTCAGCACCCCCAAGCTTACACCTCTGTGTCACCAGGACTATTTTGTGCCGGCTGAGAAGCATGAACTAACAACAGGAAGGGACCTGGCGCATTAAAATGGAAGTTATTACCTGCGGGATAGTAAAATACTCCTTATCTGCAGTCATGATGGGATCTCCTTGTTTGTAGCCAATTTTGGAAGAGTCTTTGAGATCAGCGTGCAAAGGTATTTCAAAAGAGGAGTCTTGTTTAGGAGAGCTGACATAAAACGAAAGAATAATTACTATTCTCTGCAAGTATGTGCTAAAACACTATCATAGTTATGTTTTTTAACATTTCTTCAATTTTAAAAAAACAGCATTTTTCCTTATGAAATTTGAAGAAAATAGAAAAATACAGAAAGTTGAAGTCTTCAGGAATTCATTACCCTTTTCCTCACTCAGAAAACCCATTATGAGCAGCAATTTCTCTTAACGACATAAAAGTCAGGAAGCTCTGGTGGCCTAGTGGCAAGAAGTTGCACTGCAATCCCAGAGGTGCACAGTTCGAATCCACCAGATGCTCTGCTGGAGAAGGTGGGGCGATCCCCTCCTGTACCAGTCAGATCTGATTTGACGGTACACTCAAAAAATAATAAAATAAAATTTAAAAAAAAGAAAAAAGTCTTTCATGTACTTCAGAATTAATGCACTAACTCAGTATACTGGATGCACTGAGTATTTGTGAATAAAAGATCTTACAAAAAACCCCACAATCATTTGCTTTAAATTAACTGAGGCAAAAAGCCAGTGACAGCAGTTCAGGTCCACCAGCTGCTCCCAGGGAGAAGATGTGCCAATCTCTGCCCACGTGACGGCCCTCTGCAAGTCCACTGGAGGGCCAGCTGTGGGTCGGCTCTGACTCGATGGCAAGGAGGTTGAGTTAGGACACTCAGGCCTCCTAGCCACTAGAGCTCCTTTAAAATAAAACTGGGGGGAAAAATGAGTTCATGACAAAGCATCATTCCGTTAGGATCCTGGGACTGAGGTAGCAGAGATCCATGACAGGGCATGGACAGCCCGTGAGCCACCACCTCGCAGTGGACACTTGGTGGCAGGAGGAAGTGCCATCAAGTCAACTGTGACTCATAGCCACCCTGTGAGGGACAGATCTGAACCTGGCCAGCTCCACCGTCACCAGGGAGGATCTACGAAAACGTGGCTTCTGCCTCCAGACCAAGTGGCCATCCTGTGACTCCCGCCTCCAACCAAGTGGCCGTCCTGGGGCTGCAGACCAGGCCCGCCCCAGCCCCTGGGTGACACTCACGTGGCGCCGTGGTAGAAGTAACCAAGGAAAGGTGAGTTCTCAAGGGGGGACTGCACGCACAGGAAGGGGAACCAGTCAGGGCGGCGCACTGTCTGCAGAGTTGAGCAGAGCTGGTCAAAAGGGGGGTTGACATCACCTCCAAACACACCGGGGAAGCAGGACTGTCTGAACAGCTCTGTGGTGTTGGGTGAGCATTCCTGGGGTTTAGAAAGAGCAGTGAGGTGACAACAATGGACCCTGAGAGCCAGGCTCCTCCAGGTACCTAGGCCGGGGAGGAGGGCAGAGAGAACAGGTGCACATGGGCTCAGGTGGGAAGCTCAGTGGCTGCAGGGGCTGGGAATAAATGACTGGCAAGTGGGTCATCGAAACGATTTACAATTAGATCATGTGGGTCTGTGCACAATTCTTTAACTACATCAAAAATCACTGGGAGCAGGGATTGGAAAGTCATTTCTTACTTTTTAGATTCCTTTACAAACTTTTTTTTTTGTGAGAAAAATTTTTATTTAGAATTAGCCAGCTGGACTCAGTTTAGATGATCCCAATTTTGTTGGCAACATCCAAAGCATCATAGTCAGGGGCAAGTTGAACACAGGTCTTCTTCTGTCCATCAGGCCTGATCAAGGGGTTAACCTTGGCCACATCAATGTCATAGAGCTTCTTTACAGCTTGTTTAATTTGGTGCTTGTTGGCCTTGACATCCACAATGAACACAAATGCATTGTTATCTTCTTTCTTCTTCATAGCTGACTCAGTGGTCAGGGGAAATTTGATGCTGGCATAGTGGTCAAGCTGGTTTCTCCTGGGAGCGCTCTTCCGGGGGTATCTGGGCTGCCGTCGGAGTCTCAGCGTCTTAGGCCGCTGGAAGGTGGGTGACGTGAGGATCTTCTCTTTTTTTTGTGGCTGTGGACGCCCTTCAGGACCGCTGCCTTCTTGGCCTTGAATGCCTTTGCTTTGGCTTCAGTTTCGGGAGGGGCAGGGGCTTCCTTCTTCGCTTTAGACACCATCTTTGTAGAAAGCCCCTTACAAACTTCTACGTAAGATTAAAACCATCCTTCAGTATAATTTTAACAATCATGATTCTGCACATACATGCAATCATTTCTTTTTTCCCTTCCACAAACGGCCGAACCTCTACGAGAAGATATTGTAACTCTGAGATGAGAAGAACTAGAAGGTCCGGGGATTGGTGCTGACACTCTGAGAGGGGTCACAGTACAGGGGCCTGGAGAGAGAGGGTGGGAGAGAAACGTGCAGCAGAACTCCAAGTCCCCGGCCAAGCAGGCTGTTCTGATGGAGGCCGGTGGGACCCAGGGCCCTTGGTTACACTTTGATCCTGGAGCCGAGCTCATTCCTGTGGCATAACTTTCAGTTACAGTACAGACAAGTCGACCAGGAGAGTCACGACACCAGGGAGTGACTCAGCCCTTCGAGAGGATCACAGGGGCAGCACCGGCCCGGGGCTGATGCTCAGAAGACAGAGGCCAGAGGAAGGCAGGATGAATGGACGCAGGAAGAAGGGGCAGGCATGAGGAGTGCAATGTGGGGACAGGAGTCAGAGCCACGAAGCAGATCTGTGGGAATGGTGGATGGCAGACCAACCGGCTCCATTAACACCGACTCAGCCCACAACCAAAGGTTAAAAGGAAAGAGAGATGATACCCCTGGGGAAAACAGTTTGCAACACGACGTAACCTCCCTTTTGAAAGCCTATTCACAAACAGCTGCAGATGGGGAACCACGGGTGCTCGCCCCGTGCTCCTGGGTGGCATAACCCCTGCACCCTGTTAACAGAGGGGACGTACCTGGTCACAACAGCAGCGGATGTCACAGGCCCCCGCTGTCAAGTTACAGGGACAAGGGCCGAGGGGCTGGTAGACCTGGTTGGGAATAACTGTCGTGTTCTCTGAAAGGCACAAACAACAGACGAGGCGAGTGAGAAATCCTCTGAGGAAGCACTGGCGTGTCCCACCACATGCCTGATGCCCCAAAGCCAGTCGTTTGTTTTGGAGACGACCACGTCCACCACACATCACGGAACCACTCCAAGGATCTGAGCTTCCAACACACTGAACGCCTCACTGCGCATCCACTCCACGCACAGAGAGGAACGCTGAAACCCACGGGGAGAAAAGACCCTGTGATAAGGAGGTCCATCTTGAAGACAACTAACCCACCCACAGTTAGGCCAAGTCTAATGCACTCAAGTCTCAATGAACAGAACAATCCTTTATGTGACACAGGTGCGTATTGTGCATTGACTCCTTCCAATGCAAAGCCTCTTTCAACAGAGAATGCTGAAGTCACGGTGACATTTCCCATCGCAGATCAGGAAGCCGTCCAACTGTGAGATCTAGTCAATCACAGTACGTGCTCACCCTCCAGTCCCTAATGCACTCTCGTCTGCTAGGAGCTGTGTCCTGGTGACACAGGGAGACACAGCAGTTTCCCTTAAGGAACCTTCACTAACAGAAAGGGGAGTCAGGTAACCAGGTAACATGACCATAAAGGAGTAAACCACAGAACAGGCGTCATGAGAACCCAGAAGGGCACATGGCCTAGGCTGGGCATCTGAGACGTTAACTGAACTGAGCCTGAAGGGGAGAGAGGAGGCTGACCAGGTGAGACCGGGTGGGGGGGGGAGGAGGTGGGAAAAGGCGGGTGTTCTCCAGCCAAAGAAACCACTGTCCACTGGGCTGAGGCTGGGACCTCGTATCGTAAAGTGCTCCCCACCAAGGGGGTCGGATCCAGGTCCAGGCAGGGGGGTCCAGCCAGGTTCCAGGACTCATCATGGGCAGCGAGGGGCTTCCAAGAGTTATAAACAGAAGGCTGAAGTGGATGGACACCACACTCTGGGGGCAGAGAGAGGGAGACCTGAACAGGGACAGATCACAGGTCGTGAAACCAACCGAGTAGACAATGTGATACTCCAAAAGGCTGCTGATGAGACAGTGGGTAATAGAAAATAATAAAGTTAAAGTGTGGTAATAGATGAAGAGGCTGATAGAAACAGGGAAAATGTGTCCTATGAACAGGTCAAGTTCCCACGGCTTACTGCTGACACTTCAGGATATCGGGAGTTTTTTGGACTTTCCGCTTACCTTAAAGAAAGGAGCACGTTACAAATTTCAGCCTTGTGACCCAAAGGATGTTACACTTGCCAGTCCCTTGCGGTCACTGATCTGACAGATGTGTCATCCTCATCCGCAGAGAGACAGGAAGCCCTAATACACGCTCCAGCACGACTGACCCCTGAAGCCTTGCGTTGGGCAAAATCAGTCAACCTCAGGACAATACTTAGACCAAACATACCAACGTCCAGAGACCAAGGCTCACGTGTGCTTACCGGTGCGGAAGAGGGCGGGGTTTGGGTGAAGGCACTCATTTCTTAGGGGGTGCCTCTAAAGGGGGTGGTAGAATGTGGAAAGGGGCAGTGGTGGTGGTATGACATGATAAACATCACGAACAAGACATGTGACAGCTGAGGCTTTGACAAAAAGGTTGTTACACAGACACACATGTCTCACAGATGTTTTGTTTCAATCTGTTAGATTTTCTGTTTGTCCTAGGACTCGGTACACGCTGGGGAAACACAGTGATCATTTGTGCATATTCTGTGTACCTGCTAAAGTTAAAGCATCCAGACAACTAATCATACAGCCTACGCCACGAGATAGTAGAACCCTAGTTAAGCCCATGGGACCCAGGAACAAGGTGGCCCACGTGACAGACTGTCACCACAGCGAAGCCTGAGTCTCTGTGTAACCCGGCCTGCGGGCAGCCCAGGGCGTTTCAGGGTAGGGTTTTACTATGTGACATACAGACAGACGTTGGTGGATCTGTCCATGTCGCCTGCGTTGCTTGCTCAGCCCCTGGGACAACATGCTCTAGAAAGCTCGGTGATCTAGGCACCCCACGTACCTGCTGTCTGTCCTTCTGTCCTTGTCCTCGTCTCTGTCTGCATGGCTGCAAAACTTTTCATACCTTCACAGGGTCAGAGTGGACATCTCATAAATACTACTAGGAAAGATTCTACATTTCTACGGTTTGGCTATTCGTACAACGGCATTCTGAAATATTATCTAATCGCTCCTTGGAGGCAGGCGGGAAGGAATTCCATCTCTTAAACCTTTGCATGTTGTCAGAAGGGCCCAGCCCTTGGAAAAAGGCATCATGCTGCAAAAGGGGGAAGGTCAAAGAAAGAGAACTTGAACAAGGTCTACTGAGACAGTGACCATGACAATAGGCTCGGGCACGTCCGAGATTGTGAGGACAGAGCAGGAAAGGCCGAGGCTCAGAGCTGCGTCCAGGGGGCCACCATGAATCATAAATTCAGGGGCACGAAAGAACAACAACAGCATAGAAGCATCTTTTAAAGGAGGGAAGAAGTCACAGCTCTGCCTGTTACGCAGCTGCTGGACCTGTAGAGCGGCTCTCGTTCATCATGAACTTGGCTCCATCACAACACCCCCCCTGCCCGCGCTGGCCACTGTCACCGCCTTGCTGGGCCCGCTGCTGCAGCCATGGGGTCAGTCGGTCAGTCTGTCCCTCTTATGCAGGGTCCTCCCCTTTGCACCACCTGCCCGCGTGACGGTCTCCTCCAGGGACTAGTCCCCCCTGACAACGTAGCCCACAGCACGTGAGTTAGGCTTTTGCCATCCTCCCGTCCACGGGGCCACACGTGTCCTAAGACTGCTTTGTGCGTTCTTCTGCAGTCCGCAACACAGTCAAGGGTCTCCACCGACCCCGTGATGTTATACTTCCCATTTATCTTGTTAGCCGTTTGGCTCAAAGATTCCAGCCAGGGAGCCCTCTGGAGCAGCTCTGTCCTGTCACAGCGGTCGCCGGATTCATCTCAACACATGCACCAATAACAAAGTGGGGTGGACGGGGTTTTTTTTTAAAAACAACCAATTAATAACAATTTGAGTTCACTTTAAATTCTAAACGCTGAAAAATGTACTGTTTATTTAAACCTTTAAATAGGTAATACATTCATATGATTAAAAAAAAATCAAAAGGACACTAAAACAAGTACCTGGTGAAAGCCCTCACTCTCTGCTCCTACAAGCACCCACATCTGCCAAGACTTGGTAGCAGGCTGTACACTTCTCAGATATCCTTCCAGAATCTCTCTCTCCCAATATATGCTTGCTTCTAACTCCTTCCATGCTTAATCCTATAAATGCCCCCAAATGACAACACTTATTATATGCTAGCTAAGGTCTCCTTAGACTTATTTATTCCCAGAATGAGTGCAAACTGACCGTTCCCTCTATTGCTTTTAGCCATGTTTGCAGAACTAGATAGATATCAAGCAGGTTATGGGTTTCCCCTTAAAGGAAGCACTGGTATTAGCATTTTCCATCAGCCTATGAATTTTTATTTTTTTTTAACGTGTGTATGTACCATCAAATTGAATGTGACAGGTACAGGAGGAGATTGCCCCTCCTTCTCCAGCAGAATGTCTGGTGGATGAAATTCTTTCTTTTGCTGTGTATTGGGGGTTGGTTGTGTAGGACCATAAAGCAGCCACTTCTCCTCATGTTTAGAGGAAAAGTCTCCTGGTCAGCTGCCACCAGGTCCTTACAACCCTGCACCTCCCCGCTTCAGTGAGATTCCTGTGGGTCAGGTTGCTAACAGAGGCTCTTCCTAGGAAAGGGACATCACACCTAGAAAGGTGGAGGGTCAGTAAGCAGAGGAAGACCCTCAACCAGCTGGACTGACACACGACTGCAGCAATGGGCCCAGATGTGTCAGAGGTACAAGGATGGCACGAGATAGAACGGGGCTCAGATCTGTTGTTCACAGGGTCACTCGGAGTCAGAGTCCACTCGACAGTACCTAACAATAACAACGGTGCCAATAATAACAACAACGCTCTTAGTCCGTCTCCGGGTCACTTTTTTGGTCCATCTGCAAACATGAACCTTGACGGACTTTCTTCCTGGGGAACAAACCCCCACACTCCTTTGAAACTAGAGACAGCACATTCTAGGTACCCATCTGCACTTGGGCTGTTTTGGGGCTCTCCCCTCACTTGATGATCTATCTCTGGAACCTTTCTAAACAAGTGAATTTCATTTTTGGTTTTGTTTTTTTTTTAATTTTTTTAAATTTTTATTATTTTTGTGTATGCGTGTACCGTCAAATCAGATCTGACTGGTACAGGAGGAAATTGTCCCTCCTTCCCCGGCAGAGCATCTGGTGTGAATTTCGTTCTATCGATCTCCACCTCGTGCTTCCCTGATGCCGTGGGGTTTTGAACACACAGATGATTTATGACAATGCTCTGTCAAGCAAGTCTGGACGTGCAATTTCCCCCACAGCATGAGCTCACTGTACACCTGTCACATTTTAGTCATTCTCAAAATAGTTGGACCTTTTTTGCCGCATACTGTTACACACTTAGCAGACAACAGTGACCTATCAACCTCTAACTCTGAAATACACCAGAAAACAAAAGATTCGTGTGACTTGCTTCATTTCAGTATCATTAACGGAATCAGGACCAAAAGGCAACTCTGAGGTGTATCCACGTAGAGACACAGAAGATGGGAGAGTCTGGACTTAATCCATGCAAACTTCCAGAACCACAGGGAGGAACTCAGATAGAGGCTATGACGAGTACAGGAAGTGACAGCAGAAGTGAAAGCGAGGGGTCTGACTCCTACTTAGGAAAGCCTCCCCCTCCATTCTCCATCTAGCTGACTGTAGAGGCCAGAGGTGCTGGAGTTTGTAATGGACACAGATGTGACAAAGGAGGACGGAGGGAAGTGATGCCTAAGCCTTCAACCAGCACCTCCACCGTCAGGGTCTTCTGTGCTTAGACGGTGCAGAGCCACGCTTCCCATCCGAAGGCGTGCTCCATGCCCAGTGAAGACAGCTGAAGCCAAAAACCAGAAAAGAGTTCAGTTCCCTCAGGTAAAGGATGCCTCAGGTAGCGACCTGGTCTATCCAGACAACGGAATCCATACATATCACAGAAATATCTGCAGACCACAATAAAGTGAATAATGGGGGGGGAGGGAAATCGAGTCGCCCGCATTTTTTGGTTTCCCAATGCCTAAGAAGTCTTCATACGTGACTGTCATCTGAAATGTGTAAGAGCGTCATAAAAAGTCTTGTGAGATGATCCAAAACAGGGCACGCACAGAGACAGGACGGCTGAACTGTTATGTCAAAGAAAAGAAGTCCTTCCATACAAGCTACAACATAGGTGAATCCTGAAAACATACGAAGGGAGAAAAACCCAAAATTGAAGCTACTGCTTTTGAATCAATCCTGACTCATTCGCTCGGTTTCTGAGGGTGTAAACTTTAGTGGGAGGAGACTGTGTGTCGATTACCACTATAACACACTGAGCACTAACCAGAGGCCCCTCGAAGCCAACACATAAGACCACAGGCTCTGTAATCCCACCTGCGGGAAATGCCCAGAAGAGGAGACTTCGCAGAGACCAGACTGGCCCTGGGAGATACCAGGAACTGAGGGGCGGAATAACGGGCGGTGCCTCCTGCACACAGATTCCCTGTTTAGCACGACAGTAAGTTCAGGGAAGAGAACGTGCTGAGGGTCGTACAACACGGTGATTCAAATTAATAAGCACTAAGTTGTACCCAGCAAAATGGGTGGCGGTGTGTGGTGGTGGTGTTTGCTGTTGAGTCAAAACTAACCCACAGCTGGCCCTCCAGTGGGCTTTCAGAGGCAGGAAGCACAGAGCAGGCGACTGTCCCTCTGTCTCCCCGAGAGCAGCTGGTGACCTGAGTCACGAGCCTGCAGGTGGACAGCACTGCTCCTTGCAGCGGGGCCACGCGAGCTCCCTAAATGTGAGACACACATACCCAAAACCACAGTCTAGGGGTTGGGGTGGGGGTCTGTACAACAATGAAAGAACTTTTTTCCCCAAGAAAAAAGCGATCTGGGGGGCGGAGGCAGAGAGGAAAATGTGCAACAATGAACGATTGGAAACCCAAAACCCAAGGTCTTTATAAACTTTCATTAAAATCTCATTTAAAAAAATAAATAAAAATAAGATTTAAAAAAATAACAAAAAAAAACCAGTCTAGAAAATTATCTAAAAATGCCAAGGTATAAAATAGTGTGGCTTGATTGTATATTTTTTAAAAAGAGGCCCTGGTTTCTGGCATAAGTCTGCCTCTTGAAAGAGGAGTTGGGAGTTAAAACTTTTCACTGAAAAGCTACTTTTCAGTGTTACTTTTTCTATAAACTCTCTAATAAATACCTTCTCTATAACCTCAGGAATCCTTTCCTCTTTTTTTAAAAAGACTGAGTCATAGAAATCAGTAAGTAGAAAGAAGGCACCTGTTCATATTTTATCTTCTCCCTAAGAACCAGCTCTGGTGGTTAATAAGGCTCAGTTGTCAATGAAAAGGTCAGGGGTTCAAACCCACCAGCCACTCCCAAGGAGGGAGAAAACTCAGGCAGGGTGTCTGCATAAAGATTGCTGCCTTAGAAAGTCTACCGGGCCGCCCTACGTGGTCCTACATGCTGCTGTCAGAACAGAACTGACTCAGTGGTGGCAGCTGTGGCCTGTGGTTCCGCCCAATAGACTGAAGGCAGCTCACCAAGATATGAGCAGTCAAGTAAGACAAGAAGAAATCTTACTTAAAGGGGAGCTCTGGTGGCCTAGTGGCAAGAAGTTGCAAGAAGTTGCACTACAATCCCAGAGGTGCATGGTTCGAATCCACCCACCAGATGCTCTGCTGGAGAAGGAGGGACAATCTCCTCCTGTACCAGTCAGATCTGATTTGACAGTACACAAATAATAAAATTTAAAAAAAAAAGAAAGAAAGAAATCTTACTTAAAACAGAGCAAACTGGCGCGCTCTGGTGGCCTAGTGGCAAGAAGCTGCACTGCAATTCCAGAGGTACACGGTTCAAATCCACCAGATGCTCTGCTGGAGAAGGAGGGACAATCTCCTCCTGTACCAGTCAGATCCGATTTGATGGTACACACACACACACACACACACACACACAAATAGAAAGAAAACAGAACAAACTGAAAGCATATGGAAGTAAACGAAACAAAAGGAAACACGTTTAAGATGAGAACACAAATTCACCACCGAGGTCAAGTCAGCAAAATCAACAGAAAGACGGCAGAGCCGGCCTCGGCTCCAGAGCCGTGAGAGCTTAGACTTGCCTGATGCATTATGGGCCAGGGAGGAGTTGGCATAAATCTCCGCCTGAATGAGTAAATGAGCTGAGCAGGAAGCGTGGTGAGACGCCGACACCAGCAGCGTCTGCACGAGGCACGGGGACCCCGGGAAGGAATCCGTCCCGTTGGAGGCACACCAGTCCGTGGCCCTCTCCAGCCGCACCGTCACTTCCAACGTGTTCTGAAAAACAAACAGCGCTGTGCACGGGGACCGGCACCTTCACATAACAACTGTGAGAAGGGAAGCGAGCACGGCCCAAGCACAGCTCGGCCTCGGTTCTCCTCATCCAAGGAGAACTCTGTACAGAGATGAACTCATCCGTTCGTGGCCACCCTGGAAGGCTATGACAGAAGAGTCCTGGTGGTGCCGTGGTTAAGAGCTTGGCTGCTGGCAGAAAGACTGGCAGTTGGACACCACCTCACAAAAAAGACCTGGCAACACGCACCCACCTGTGAAGGTCACAAGCCAACCCTCACTGGGGAGAGGCAATCTGGGGGGAGAAACGTGTCAGTCTGAGTCCAACGTGTTACTGCTGCATTGATCTCAACTTCAACTCCCTCCAGGGAAGGGAGGAAGGGTCCCTCGTGGTTTCCAGTGCTGCCCTCGTGCACAGGAGCAAGCTGCCTCCTCTTCCTCCCTCAGGAACAGCTGGTGAGTCAAACCGCTGCCTTCCCTGCGGGCAAGCCTGTGCACTCTGCCACCACGGCTCCTCAAAGGCCGACAGCTCGTCATCAGACAGACTCGGCTCGCTGGCACTCACCAGCAACGATCCTACCACCCCTCAGAAGTCCTGATTCCTAACCTGCCCTTCACCATGAGCTCAAGCAGTCTCTCTAGATAATTCCAGAAAGCTGGACACAGGTCCGACAAATGCACTCAGGTGGTCAAGCAGCATCTGAGCTGACCATCCCGCCAGCAGATTCAAAACACAAAGAAGTCCTTGGGCACATCTCCAATTTACTCTGGACAAGCCCCCTAAAACGTCATTCCTCCTGGCAAGCAGAGTCTGTCTCTCTCCTCCTGGCAAGCAGAGTCTGTCTCTCTCCTCCTGGCAAGCAGAGTCTGTCTCTCTCCTCCTGGCAAGCAGAGTCTGTCTCTCTCCTCCTGACAAACCCAGGGTGCACACACAGAATACACTCAACGACACACAAAAACAAGCCCTCTCGGTGAGTCGGGGACAACTTGCAGAGCCTTCGTCAGGGACTGTAAATCCTTTCTCCTGCTGAGCGGAGGAATCTGAACCAATACAGTACGCACTGTGCCACCAGGGCTCCTTACACACTCAGGACGCATTTACTCAGTGGAAGATGTTTCACTTCTCCAGGTTTGAGCGCTCTCAAACATACACAGGGCTAGGTGAAACCAGTGGTTTCCAAACTCCTGGTTTCACTGTCGTTATGTGCTGTCAAGTCGTCTGCGACTCAGTGACCCTATGTACTACAGCCCTAAACCCTGCTCTATCCTGTACCAATCTTATTGTCTCTGATACAACTACCACCATGACCCCAGTCACTGAATCGATCCATCTCATCGAGGGTCTTCCTCTCCTGCACTGTCCCTCCACCCTCCCAAGCATGACGTCCCTCTCCAAGGATTGGTCCCTCCTTACAGCATGTCCAAAGTACGTCAGACGAAGCTTCAGAATCCTTGCCTCCAAGGGGCATTCTGGTTTCACCCTCTCTAGGATGAACCTGTTTGTTCTCTTGGCAGTCCATGGTATATTCAACACTTCTCCAGCACCACAGCTCAAAGGCATCAATTCTCCTTCTATCATCTCTAGTCATTGTCCAGCTCTCTGATGCACAAGTAATTGCAAAGACCATGTTCTGTATCAGGCGCACCTTAGTACATCGTTTCTCCTCAGTACCTTGGTGAAGTCTCTGACAGCAGACTTTCCCAATGCAATTCGTCTTTTAATTTCCTGGCTGCTGGTACCAAGAGTGTTGACTGTAGAGCCAAACAAACTGAAGCTGTCATTTAATAATATGACACAAGCTAGCTGACCTCTGATCACACATGCACACTCTTACAGATTCCAAGAATCACACACTCCTACAAATACATCTAAACTTGCTCCCATTGTGTCCATTCTGTCTAATATGGGACGGAGTAGAACTGCCCCATAGCCTTCCCCAGGCTGCCGTCTTTACGGAAACACACTGGTACATCTCTCTCCGCGAGAGCAGATGGTGTGTTCAAACCATCAACCATTTGGTTCATAGTGGAGCACCTAACCACTGTGCCACCAGGCTAGTGGTTCCAAGCCACCAGGAGCACTGTGGGAGAAAGGTCTGGAGATCTGCTCAAAGGACTCCACTCTGGGCCAAGAAGCTCTGGAGTGGTCCTCTGTCCAGCAGACCCCACAACCTCATAGTGCTTGGGCATCGTGTCATCATGACAACCTGGGGTGTGGAAAAGGTAGAACCGTGCTCCCTAGGGTTTTCAGACGCTGCCTGTGCAGGAGGAGAGTTTCAGGCCTTTCTTCCAAGGTGCCCTGAGGGGATTTAAAGCTCTTTCCTTCCGTTAGCTATGTACACCTCCCAGGGGCTCTGTTCTACGCCCTGAGAAAGTGGTATCTGGTGATATCCAGAGAGAACAACCCTGCAGACTTCTGGGGGCGGGGGTCACTGGAAAGTTCCACCTCTGGTCTTACCATGCTGGGGGTCACAGTCAAACTCCAGCCTCCTGTCTCATTGCTGGGCACGCCACAAGTGGGAACGGACAGCACTCCTGAGGGAGAGAGGCTGTGTGACCTTTGGGCAGGTGACAGTGTCTCTGAACTGGTGCTGCTACTTATGCCAACTGGGTGGGGGGAATCCAAAACACCCAAATCGCTTTCTGTGGTGTCAATTCCAAATAACGGGGACCCTGGAGGACAGAGTGTAGCTGACCCACGAGGTTTCCAAGGCTGTAAATCTTTACTGGAGAAGACTTCCATGGCCGCCTCCCGCTGGGTGGCCGGCAGATTCGAACCCACCACGTTAAGGTCACTTGCCTGGACCTTTAACCACGGGGTCTCCAGGGATCCTTTCTGAAACTGCTAAATATTCTTTTCTCCAAGTAAACTGAGGGATGCACGGGAGGCACGCAAAGCTAAGGGCGGGGGTTAGCTAGCTACGGGGATTTGCACTTTTCCTTCCGTAAAATTTCGTGGCAGAGGAGCTGGGCGAGCACGCCTGCCCCTCTCTCACTTGCGGGGGACAGAGGCAACCCCCCCAAGCCTCACCACTGGCAGGACTGGGCTCTCCTTACCCGCCGCGTCCTGCAGCAGGGCCAGGGACACGGTCACGTCCTCGGTGCCTCCAAGCAGGCTGGCGCTGACCTCGGTGCTGGACATGCGGATGACCGGAGGGATGAAGACTAGGAAGGAGGGAGGGAGGGAGGGGCACGGTCAGCAGCCGCGATCGCTGCACACACTGTGCTCTGGGGAGTGATCTGAGTGGCTGTGTCCTCCAGGGGCTCCCCAGGCATTCCGTGTCCACTCCTGTCCCCCAGCCCCTGGCCGTGAGGGTCCAGCACGCACTACACACCCAGTTCCCCGCGCAGCGGCTCCAGGAGGCCCTGCAGAAGGAGCCCCAGGAGGATAGAGGCGGCGGCCGGCGGGAAGCCCATGTCCCGGGGCCCGGCTCGCTCGCCGGAAACGCGGCCGCTTCAGAGCGCGAGGCCGCCGGGGATCCGGGAGCGCCGCGCCCGCCGCGCCGCCGCCATCTTGCCAAGCGAGCGCCGGGCGCTATGGCAACCGCCAACCAGCTGCTGGCTAGGGGGAGGTGCGCGCTGCGATTGGACCAGCGGCGCTCTGCGTCACTGCCCACGTGACCTGCGCGCCTTCTGACACTTAACCCTTTAATGGATTGTAAACCTCGGGCAACGTGTCTAACTTTAAATACTGGAATTTCTCCTCCGTGTGCAACTTTAAATACTGGAGTTTCTCCTCCGTGTGCAGTGTAAATACTGGGATTTCTCCTCCGTGTGCCGTGTAAATACTGGGATTTCTCCTCCGTGTGCAGTGTAAATCCTGGGATTTCTCCTCCGTGTGCACTGTAAATACTGGGATTTCTCCTCCATGTGCCGTGTAAATACTGGAGTTTCTCCTCCGTGTGCAGTGTAAATACTGGGATTTCTCCTCCGTGTGCAGTGTAAATACTGGGATTTCTCCTCCGTGTGCACTGTAAATACTGGAATTTCTCCTCCGTGTGCCGCGTAAATACTGAAATTTCTCCTACGGGGGTTAATTCCGCCACACTGCAAGGGCAAGCCTACAAGCGTGATGTGTTACTGGGTAAAAACTCCATATTTATGATGAACCTTGGCAAAGCCAGGCAGAGTGAGGGCCTGCAGTAACAGAATGGTGTCAAAACCCCAAACCCAGGGAACTCTAGTGGCAAGAAGCTGCGCTGCAATCCCCAAGGCACACAGTTCAAATCCAATAGGTGCTCCGCTGGAAGAGGGGCAATCTCCTCCTGTGCCAGTCGGATCCAACTGGATGGTACACAACAATAACAACAAAACCCAAACCAACAAACAAAAAGACCCCAAACCCCACTGTTCTATTTAGCAGGCTTTGGAAGCTATAAAATCTTTACAGGACTCCTCCCACTGCTCATCAGTGGGGCAGCTAGTGGCTTTGAATTGCTACAATTACCATAGGCCCTTCGGTTTTGTAAGAAATACAAAATACAACGTGCCTATATTTGATAAGAATAATTTTCTCTGAATCAAACTGTTACAGGATAGTAAAGCTTTTCTGACATTAAAACCAGGTTGCTTTATCCAATGAAAACGTCAAATAATTTTTCAAACAGCGGTCAAATAAAATGAAATATAAACATCAAAGCTCTGGTCTAATAACGTCATACTTAGAAACTGTGTTTTAGTTAATGTGTGAGCTGTCCAGTGGATTCCGGCTCAGCAGCAGCGAGGCAGAACTGTCCATGAGAGTGTCCCACCTATACTCTTTACACCCACAGACTGCCCGGTCTTTCTTCCAAGGAGTGGCTGGCTGCCTCAAAATGCTGACCTTTCAGTTCACAGCTGAATGCTTAATCACTGCATCCCCAGGGATCCTTAAATACTTGACACCAAGCTGTATAATAAATTTGTATCTTCCACCTATAACTGTGGCAAGATCTGATATGAAAATTCTTCTGATGTGAAGAAAAACATCTGGCATTTGACCAACCCAGATTAAAAAAGTACACACACTTTAAGAGAGGTTGAATAAGATTCAGACACAACAATAGGTGTAAAAATTTAAATGGTTATATTAGAAAATGTATATAAAATAAACCACAAATACAACAGTTAAAGTGAAAACAGAATTCAGCAAATATATAAAACAGCCACAATGAAAACGTATCAGAGAAAAGTTCATCGGTTTGCTGCAGGTTTTTCACCTCTGAGTTAAGCTGCATCCGGCACGGTGGGTACAAGTCACCACAATGCTGGTTCCCATTACACACCTTTAGGTTGCGAAATATTACATACTGCTTTCAAAGGGGCCATATGCACAAACACATTCTCAAACTTCAGGATTTACAGTGGCAAAGTGATAAGCAAAATCTGTGTACTTGCTATAAACTTGTGGTTTACAAGTCTAGAATATAAATTCCACCAGAAATGACCTAGACCCAAACACAATACCTTATATGGTATTCAGCTTCTGAGATTACATCCAGAGGAAATTCCCCTGCATTTACAGACAGGTTGCAGACACAAGTAAATCGTTGTCAATATACTTTCTGAGCAGACCTGACCAGCTCTGCTCCTCAGCCGTCCGGCACTGCATTGGAACTCAAACGGGGCTTGGATCACTTCCCAGCCACACGGAAAACAATTTTTGTATTGTTGAAATTAAAAATAACTTTTAAACTGGGAGAAGTTTTCACTATTCAGTGAAAGCTGCTAGATAACCAAACCCCCTGCCATGAGTTGATCGCGACGTCTAGTGACCCCAGAGGACAGAGCTCAGCTGGCCCCCAGAGGTTCCGAGGCGGTACATCGCTGTGCAAGCTGACTGACAGGTCCTTCTCCTGTGGAAGGCCGCTGGGTTAGTGCTGAGCACCTAACCACTGCACCACCGGGCTCCCGTAGATAACTGTTCCCCAGCACGAATGCTCCCACTCCCCCACTGAAAAAGAAAATAATTCCACCTGGTGCGCACTTCATTAACTCATTGTTGAGTTTCTTCCATTCAGCCCAAGAAATTCCCTCTCAGGAAGGGGAATATTAGTTTTCACAAAGAAAGCCTTAACGGTTAAGAACATAGCTGTTTATGACAGTTTGCTAACAGATGAAGACACTCATGAGTCTTCCTCATTTAAAACGAGGTACTAGTTTCTTCATGAACAAACAGGTATGACTCTCTGGAGAACTCAATGCAAACATGTACCTGATGTCGAGGAAACGTTAAAGCACCTGCTGACATCTGAACACAGAGAGGAGCAAGTCTCAACTTAGACAAGACGGGTTTTATTTAAATGACGACTTGAGCATTAACACCTGGTTAAGGAAGAATTTCTACCTTAAGGCCCCTAGTCCCTCAGTGAACAGGTGCCCATTTCCTTCACACCCTGTGTTCGGATTTCCGGCATTGAACACGCCACAGGAAGGGCCTCAATCTGGCCCTGCCCTGTTGATGCTACATCTACAATCAGTCCTAACAGTCAGACTTTGGAAAAAAATGACCATGATATTTACACACCTGTCATGCTTTCTCCCCTTTTCCGCACAAACTCCAGCTGAAGAAGACGGAAAAATACATTCCAAAGAATGACCCAACCAAACATATCAGCCCCCAGAAATGCAAAATAAGAAGGTGATTTGGGAAAGATTTTGTGTAAGAAACTAAGGCCCACCTTAAAAACAATCTTCCCGTCTGTATTTCATAAGAGCCTTTCCCACAAAAATTTGACCACACAATTTCTATCCTACTTTTTCAAAGCGAGGCTGGCCAGACTCTGTCTCCTGTATTTTTGTCATGTGATCAGAAGTGGCCAGTCCCTGGGGGGACTTATCACTCCTGGTCAAGTGGAGGGTCAAGAGAGAAGAAATTCTCCATGAGATGGAACAGCACAGCAGCGGCAGCGACGAGCTTGCACACAGCAGACCAGAGGCTGTGAGGACTGCACAGGGCCGGCCGGCCGGCGTCTCCTGCTGCTGCAGGACAAGGACCACTGAGAGTCAGGAGGTTCCAGGGCACCTGTCAACCGCTCAAAAAGGTGGGAAAAGGGTTTTCTTCTCAAGCGGATACTTTCAATTTCTTTTTCTTAGCCTTGAGCACAGGAGGCAGCGAAATCTTGAAGGCAGTCCTGAAAGCAGAGAGGAAACGGACATTACTGCTCTGATCTCTAAACCATGAGCCTCCCCAAGCCGCAAAGATACTCACTCGCACGTGGTGCAGATGGGGCTGAAGTTGCAGAAGACTGTGGGGTCAGGGAAGAAAAAGCAGGATAATTAAAACCCCAGAAAGCCACGTTATGCACTGCCCTCCCGCCCACCGCAGCCCAGGAACCTACTTGACAGGCACACGGAGCACACGTAGCCGATCTCAATGAGGTTCCGGTGGCAGAAGCAGGCAGCCCTGTAGTCCACGTGAATCGGGGGTGGGAGGATTAGCTGGGACCTCTGGTCTTGATCAGGAAGGAAAACCCACTGCAGGAAATGGTAAAACGGGGGGCAGGGGTATAATGGGAAGTTAAAAAGAGAAACACAAACAAAGCATGACGCCTGGGATGAGATCCCGTCTCGCGAAACCTCTAGGACAGAGCGGAGCTACTCCACGAGGTCTCCAAGAATGATCTTTACACAAGTGACCGCCTCATTGTCTCCCATGGAGCAGCTGGTGGGTTTGAACTAGCGACCTTCTGCATAGCAGCCAAATGAAATGCTTAACTCAGGAGACGGATGAGGCAGCTCGCTTCTGTAAAGATGCATCACTGTGGAAACTCCACAAGCAGGGCTACTGTGTCGTGCAGCCGATGCCAATCGGGGTTGAGCGACGGCAGTGGGTTTTCTCATTTGTTCAGTCAAGGCCACCTAGAGGCCCGTGGTGACCTGCTTCTGACACCCTCATAAACCCCACATAGTACAGTTCTGTGGCACATGTACAGGATTGCGTGAGTCCAAATTCACTCCACGACACTCGGTTTGGCGACAGTCTCGGGGTGGGTTTCGTTACTGAACCCTTACTGTCCACTGGCATGTTGTGTGAATGGACAGTAGGAAGACTCTGTGAACCATTTTACGGGGTGCAGAGACAACCTGGAGCCCACCAACCTCACCCAGTTTGCCTTCCCTGCAACCATTCCCAAAGCTCATCTTATTCTCTCCAGTCTGCAGGGTCCCCTCGGGGGCTGGGTCCCTGTTCCTGGGTCCTTACCAGCAAATACTGCAGGAGCGAGGGCATCTGCGGCACCTTCAGGTACAGGCCCCCCGTGATGTCACAGGCCTGCAAGACACAGAGGACTGATGGCCACACAAGCGTGCACTTGGCACAGTTCTGGGCACCACGGGCACCCTCCTGCCAGCCCTGCTTCAGGGCCTTTGAAGGAGCAGCTGGCAGGGTACGGCAGTGAAGGAAACGGCCTCCTCTCACCAGGACCAAGCAACTAGATGGAGCCCAGTCATGCTGGCAGGGCCACAACACACGGATCCTCACAGAACGGCAGACAAATATGGAACCAAACCCAAAATGCCAAAAAATAAACATTAAAAAAGCCAGAGGATTCCTGGGGACTACTGTCCTGATACACTCTATTAACTGGTCTGTAGGTAAGAACTGTTAGTTCTTCCACCAGATGCTCTGCTGGAGAAGAAGGGACAATCCCTTTCTGTACCAGTCACATCCAATTTAATGGTACATACACACAAAATAATAAATTAACATTAAAAAAAAATTATGAGTTCTTTTCCTTGACATACTCTTTAAACAAAAATTAGACCCTGTTCTTTACCTTTCAGTTAAATTAACACTGGCTCACAAAAAAAAGAGTATCACCCATGAGTACTGGGTTCCTTTTTTTTTAAAAAAAAATAATAATTACTTCTATAATGTGCACCTGATTCAAGTCATAGACTTCACAGTTACTCGTTACACATCAGAGCTGGACAATGACTAGTGATGACAGAAGAAGAATTCAGTGTCTTTGAGCTGTGGTGCTGGAGAAGAGTACTTAACGTACCACGGGCTGCCAGGAGCACAAACAAATTTACCCTGGAGAAGGTGAAACCAGGCTGCTCCTTGGAGGCAAGGATTTTGAACACTCTTTTACAGGCTTTGGACAGGTGGCTGAGAGAGACGAGTCCCTAGAGACAGACATCATTCTTGGAAAGGGTGGAAGGACAGAGCAGGCGAGAAAGACCTTGGATGAGATGGATCAACACAGTAGCTGAGGTAACAGGGATAGGTGTGTTGGTTATGGTGAAACTGGCTCACGGTTCAGAGCTTTAGTACCTATGTGCAACAATGTCATTGTACGTAGGCACATAATAACAAGGATGATGTTGTTACAAATACAACATAGCATATAACACCAAGACCAGACAAAATGATTGACAGTTACTTAAAGCAAAGACGGGGCTGGAAGGAGCCAGGGAACTGGATTGACAGAAACAAAGCAAGAGAAAGACTGCATGTTAACAGCATCCAACAACAAAAACAGGATCACGCTTTCTGAACCTACCTGCTGGAGGAGTCCCGAATCGGAGTCTAAAACACAGGCGTCGATCAAAATATTCTGAAACGGACATTTGAAATGATCACAGGATTAACAGCGACGACTCCCTGCGGTTACGCATGCTGCGCCGCAGCTCCCTGTAAATGCTGCAGCTCGCCTGGCAGGAGTGACTAGAAGGCCAGCGTCTCCTTCACACTGTGCGGCTGAGCAGCCGGCATGTGGCCGGGCTGCGGTGACCGAGGCGGAGCGGGGCGCTGCAAGCCCGCTCAGCCTGTCTCCCAACTCCCCGCTCGGGGTCCCCATGCTCGTCACAGCTGCGACAGCATTTTGAGTCTTGGGCTGGTAACCCCAAGGTGGTGGTGTTTGTTACGTGCCGCTCGCAACTCATAGCAGACACACTAATGGTTAACTCCACAATGAGGGATATACCCTTCACTTTTTCTATAAAATGCTGGTCTGCCTGATACTCCTCTAAATCGGAACGTTCACATTAAGACAGACTAGGAAGAAGGATTGGCCATCCACTTCTGAAATAGCAGGCCTCTGAAAACCCTATGTACAACAACCCCACGGTAGCTGGTTCAAATGCACCAGCTGCTCCACTGTAGGAAAATGAGGCTGTCTGCTCCCATGAAGAAATAACCCCGGGACCCAGGGCGACTCGCCGTGACTCAGGACTGGCGTGAGGGCAGTGGGTCCGCTTGCTTAACAGCCATCGTGGGTGCACATCGAAGGCTGATTTTTTGTGTTTTAAATTTTTTATTATTATTATTTTGTGTGTGTGTGATCTGACTGGTACAGGAGGAGATGGTCCCTCCTTCTCCAGCAGAGCATCTGGTGGACTCGAACCGCATGCCTCTGGGATTGCAGTGCAGCTTCTTGCCACTAGGCCACCAGAGCTCCCTAAGTTTTAAGAAAGCTGTAGTTTTTTTTTAACCTATTCAACCAAAAATTGTTTTATAAATACTACATTCTGAACATTTCAGCAGTTTGTCAGCCTGACAATACCAATTATTTCCAAAGCTCACTAAAACAGGGAAACTGAGGCAAGGATTACGTGGCCGGCAATTACCCACAAAACTGTGCAGGTATGCAGGGCCCATGGAAGGATCCACTATCTTCTCAAACGGCTCAGGATCCAAAGGGATTGATTAGTAAAACCCACCACGATGAGTAATTCTGACGTCCAAGGAGCCTGCAGTACGGGGCAGAGCTGCCCGTGGGGCTTCAGAGGCCGTAAATCTATCCAGAAGCACACTGCCTCATCTACCCCTTCAAGGCTGGCTGGCGAGTTTGAACCACTGATCTCTGGGTTGGCAGTCAAGCACCTAAAAATTTTCAGCAGCCAGGAACTGCCCTCCTAACCAGCATGTGCCCAAATTCGAGGCCCTTGGATGATGTTCAGCATAAAGCACTGAAGTTTAGTGCCATACAGACCCTTCACCGGTATCACTGAGGCACCGTCACACCCACATAGCCTGTGCTCTAGGCACCCTTCCCCGACACAGCCTTCGTTCTAGGCACCCTTCCCCGACGTAGTCGTAGTCTGGGCACCTTTACCACCACGTAGTCTGTGCTGTGGGCACCTTTCCCTGACGCGGCCTTTGTTATAGGCGCCCTTCCCCAATGTAGTCTATAGTCTGGGCACCTTTACCACCACATAGCCTGCAGTCTGGGCATCCTTCCCTGATGCAGCCTGTGGTCTGGGACCCTCACCACCCTGTAGCCTGTAGTGTAGGCACCTTTATGGGTATTATTAGGGGATAAAACCATAATCAGAATAATTTCTGGCAAGTGCGTTCCACTCCCAGAAACCCTCCTGACCCTCACAGCAGAGCGGCCCCGTGTCGTTTTCAGAGCTGCAACCGTCATGCAAGCAGACTGCCTCACAGAGTGGCTGAGGGTTCGAACCACAGGCCCCGGGGCTTCCAGTGAAGCATTTAACTGCGATGCTACCAGGGTTCCTTGAAGTGTCTACTACAAACTATGAGCTGCTGTTGTTGTTACATGCTTCCTGACCTAGTCCCCAGGTTACGTGGTCAAAACGCCTTTCCACGTCAGTCACCCCACACTGCCAAGGCCCCGCGCACCTGCTTCTGGGCCGCGAAGATGACGTTCATGAAGTTCATGTACTGCACGGCGCTGTCCTCTGCAGCCTTGATGACCTGGAGGAGCACAGCAGTCAACACCCCTCGGGGGCAGCCCAGCACGCACGCACCGCACTGCGCACCACACCAGCACCCCAGACCTCCACGCCCAAAGGCGGGCCTCGCTCACGGTGCGAGGACTATTCTAGAAGGCTTCTATGCGGGCAGGTCATACATTCACCAAAAAAAAATACACACACACACACACACACACACACAGAGCCCCTCAGTCACCCTTCCAATTTGGGCATGAAATCACCCCTCGATTTTCATGTCAGCCAAGCAGACACATCTGTAAGGTGATCAGCAGCACTGGGAGGAAGAGCCAATCATAAACGAGCAAAAGGGCAGCATTCATCCAGAGCTGATGCTCAATGGCCAGGAAAGAAGGCTGGCTAGAAATAGTACATATAGGAAGGAAATGGGAAGAGTGCTGCGGCACAGTGGGGGCAGGGATCAAGGAGTATGTATGTTATGAACTCAACCAGCATGGAAACCCAAATTCTTCTGTGTATTTTTACTAAAATCTCAATGAAGTTAATAAAAAAAAATTATATATATACACACACACACACACACAGAGAGAAAACATACAACAAAAAAGACACCCTTGTCAATTAATTTATACTACTATCAATTAATTGAGGTTTAAAATATGCTCATACACAAAAATGCACTCTTGTCAATGAATCTGGGTGATTAGCATTCTGCGTGATGATGTGACAGATCCCTGACACACACAGTCATTTATCCTGGACACAGAGGCAGTGTCTGGTTTCTGTTTTAAACGATGCTCTCCAATGGACACCCTCATTACCCTCTGCCTACTTCTCCGTCTCCTGAAGGGCATCAGTGAGATTGGCCACTGCCATTTAAAAGAGGAAGGACATCAAAGAGGGCAGGGACATCAACAGTGGCCCAGGCCCAGTCCAGGTGAGGACAGTGCTGGCCCCGCACAGCGCCACACTGCGGCCCTCAGGGCCAAAAGCAAGTTGCCAGCATCTACTACAAGCAAGCCGTTTGTTTAATCTTGTGCAGACTGTCAACTGCCTCTAGAAAACTTACACTTTTCTTTCCGGTGTTATCTATCCCCAATGTGGATCAATAAACAAACAAGTATCTCAATATGATACATTTATTTCTCTTTGCTTGATATTAAGGTTAAACTTATTTCAAATGCTCACTCGGCCATTTACATTTCTTCTCTTCAATCTTGCTTTCCACTTACTTCTAGAGCAGAACTTGCCTTTTAAAAATTAACTCGTAAATGTTCCTTTTATATCTTAGAGATACGGCCCTATCTTGTTTCATTACACTTTGAAGATAACCCTATTTTTTTACCAGCTGAAGATCCAAGACTCTCTCTCCTGCTTCGAGCAGGTCTATCAGCACCATTTCCTCCATCAGTCCGAGCTCACATCACGTTTCTGTACCCATCTGGGTCATTCTCACGCTATTTCAAACATTTCCATAACGTGTCACACACTTAACAGACTAGAGCAGAAGGTCACATCACTTGACGTGTATTAGAAAACTAAAAAATTCAGGAACTCATGCAATATTATTCAAAATGGTTGACTCTGGAGAACATTATGCTGAGTGAAATATCCCAGTCACAAAAGGACAAATATTACATGATGCCACTGTTGTAGAATGGGACTGTCCTTGGGGTTGGGGAGAGACTGAGTAAGATGGGTTCAATAATGTATACTGCACTGAAACAGAGGAGGGAGAGAACCGTTTAAAAGAGAGATATAACTGGGTATTTCTGTCATCACAGGAGACTAGAGCGAGGGCTACATGGTGGAGGGGACCTGGGGGAGGGTTTGTAAAACAATGAAAGAATCTTTTCTTTTACTTTTCCATAATTTTTGGACTCATGTACTTATAACTCGTTAGTCAAATTTGTATCTTCTAGGTTGCAACACCCCCATGATACATCTTCAAGGATATGAACATGTACAGCCAAGCACAATTAATAAGAGTGCATCTAAATTCCAAAATCAATCTCCATAATAGTCTATGTGTTTCCTACTGCCAAAGGGGCCCTTTAGAGTAGTGAGAGAAGATCTTCACCCTGAAACCCACAGCGTCCCTTTTCAGCAGGAAGTAGCTAAGAGAATACGCCATCCCCTTTTCCTTATGACTCAGGGTGAAGTCTCTCTCAGGGAGGAGTGATAGGGAATGGCAAAGGACACACTGACAAAGAAGATTAATCAGAACTGGCTTTGACAAGCACTGTGGCATTTGGACAAGAACAAACTGGGAGGAGGGTAGAGAGAATAGTGCAACAATGAATGAATGGAAGCCCAAAATCTCTGTAAATGTTTATGAAAATTAATAAAATATAATTAAAAAAAAAAGAAAACTAAAAAATTCATAGGCCTCACTGTACTGCCACATTCCCTTTACTTCAGTGATCTGGAACCAGACTCGACGTTGGTTCTGACGTACGTGGAATCGCAGACTTATTTCCTATTATGGTTTCTCATCGACAACAGTTGGTTTAAAAAAACAGTACGGCTTTAAGGGAAAAAAAAACCACAAAAAAAGACCCCTTACCAATATCCTTGACTTCATTTCCTGGTTATCTGTAAAGGGGAAAAAAGAGATTACAATTTTTAAAGAGCATAATTTAATAAGATCTCGTAAAATACATATACAAGGTTCTCCACCACCGTGAGGGTAGTGAAATAAGATTAAAGTTCTCGGAGGAAAAGGCCAATGCTTACCTTTAACTTCCTTGTTCATCCTATGAATGTCTTATTGCATTAGCGTTAAGGAATAAAAAAGCTCTTCTTCATAAATATGCACAGCAAGTAGAAAGATAACCCCAAGTTATAGCTACACAAAGCTAGCATCACTCTAATGAAAAAAAGAAAAAGTCCGATTTGACATGAGTTCTGTAACTACACAAGCGAGACTGCTCAGGGGGCTCCACCACCGACTGGGGTCTGTAACCCAATCTAGACATTGTGTCCCCAAAGTTAAAATGATCAACAAGTGATTGTCCAGTAACTAGTCACCTAGATTTGAATTCAAAACATGCATTGCCGTTGGGCTGGAAATGATGCCTAGGTCCGCGGCTGTAAGTCTCAGGAGAGGAGACTGCCCATCCATCTCCCACAGCGACAGAGATGAAGGTCTGAACTGCCCATCTTTTGGTCCACAGCCGGTGCTTAACCACTATGCGACCAGGTGCTCCTTCTATACTCAGCAGATTCAGCTTGTACTAAGGGACTTGGTGTGTTGGAATTAGTGAGACTGGCTCAGGACAGGGCAGGGTGCAGAGTTGCTGTACATAAGGGCACTATGGGTTGTAGGCGATTTGACGGCACATAACAACAACAACAACATTTTGTAGGGCCTTGTGTGCATAGAAGAACGGGAGGCCTAAATATTCTAAAGTAGCAAACAATAGAAAAACAACTGATTGTGGCTTTGACATATTAATAAGATCAACTGTACAGACTGAAATGGAAGAGTAACAAAATCAGCTGCTAAAAAATTTAAAAACAAAAACCAAACAAACAAACAAAAAAAACCCAGCTGCTTCAGCCTGCCCTTCTGCCCACAGAGCGAGCTGCTGTGAAATGCTCCGTTGTTGCTCATTTACGGGGGGGGCTGCCTTCTCTTGTGTCCCTTCTCTCTTGACCTGGGCCAGTGTGCATTCGAACAGCCACAATCTGACCCTGGGCCTTGATTAACAAGGAGCTGCTTCTGAACAGGCACCGGGTCCTTCTGCTAGTAGCACAAGGTCAAGGTCAGAGCCGTGGACTATGGGATAGCCCTACTCTGTTCTCAGCGGAATCCCCTCAACACAGCAGGCTTGATACAGAAGGAAGACTGCCAAGAGGGTGACCAGAGCGGGAAGGATACAGCAGAGGGCCTTGGCCAGCGATCCTGCCAGCAGCGTCTCCGTGTGCTGACCCTTTATATCACCTGCAAACAATAGCAGCGTTAAAAAAAGGCAATGTCTAAGTCCTTTCTTGATCATGATCGGAAATCATTTTCCACACAAAGCATTCTACTCCATGAATGAAACAAAACGACAACAATTTCACACTGGCTGTTTTACAAAGAGTGAGCAGAAGGACAAATGGAAACAGGACGCCGGAGAAGGAGGCGGGCAGAGGGCTGCATCGCTGAAGAGACTGCAGCCAACGTCCCCAAACGAGGTGTATGTGTGACGGGCTGGGCGCAGTCAGTCTGCTCAGCAAACCAAACCGAGAGGGGCAAAGCTGACACAGTGCGACAGAAGGCAGAGACTCTACAAGAGATTCGGCTGAGTGTTAGTCACAGCAGCACTGCTCCCAACAGCCAAGAGGCGGAGACAGTCCAGGCTCCCAACAACAGAAGACAGATAAACAAAGCGAAGTCCCTCAAGGATACAATGGGGTGTTACTGGGCCATTAAGAAAACAAAGTCTTGACACAAGAAAGCATGATGCTCTTTAGCACACTTCTGGAGAACAAGCAGAACTCGAATGATTCAACAGGCAGATGGGGCCAGAACACCAAGCAGGCAGAAGTAGCTAAAATCGCCTGGAGCTGGGGGAGCTCTGGTGGCCTAGTGGCAAGAAGCTGCACTGCAATCTCAGAGGCGCACAGTTCGAATCCACCAGATGCTCTGCTGGAGAAGGAGGGACAATCTCCTTCTGTACCAGTCAGATCTGATTTGACGGCACACACAAATAATAAAATAAAACAAAAATTTAAAAAAAAAATGGTCTGGAGCTCTGACTTTCAGCCTTGGGCATTTCAGCGTCCCAGAACACTAGACAGCGTCTGCAATGTTGGCTGTCACATCTCAGAGCTGGTGACAGAGAGGCCAGGGCTGCCCCAACAACGCCGTCCCCATCACTAAGACTCAGCCCGGCTGCGAGAGCCCTGACCTGGGTGAGAGAAGAGCCCTGACGGTGGCGACATTTCAAGCCTCACTGGGCAGGACTTCATAGCAGGTCACATGTCAAGTGTGAGAAGGCAGGTGTAAAAAAAAAGAGAACACTCTGGCTCTGCACCCCAACTCTGTCCTCTCTCACCTCGTTTCCTTAACCTGGAAAACTAGGTGGACAAGGACAGAGACAGGCTGAAACGGTGATGCTGCTGAGAAGACCAGAAAGTGACCCGAGTATTGGGCCTTTGAAGAGCCTGCACCCCCAAAGTGGACAGCTGGTCGACTAGAAAGCCAGGCTGGACTTGGAACACCGACTGGACGTGTTTGTACATTAGCGATCATGCAGGACGGCAATGGGTGGCCTCCTCTACAGGCCCTTCCAAGGGAAAGGTCCATCCCTTTGGGATGTAACTTCCTAATAAATCTATCTTCACTTTGTACCTTAAAACAACAACAACAACAACTTGAGAGTGGGTGAGGACACAGAGAAGAAGTAACTGCAGAATTAAAAGGTGTTTTGAGAATAAGATCAAAGAAAAGGCAGGACTGGAATGAAAGAATGATTCATAAGAGGAAAAAGAGACAGAGAGCGAGCGATTGTCCTGAATCGCGTGCCCTCATCAGTCAGCACATGACGTCAATCCTCAGCTCTGTGCCGCTGTCACCGTATCGTCTGGAAAGGGCTCTTCGTTATGTCAACAAGGTAGGATCACTGCAGAGGGCTGTGTATTAAGTCAAACTCGTACAAGACATAAACAGAGCAGATTAAGCAAGTACATGTTGGGGAGCAAAAATGCCAAGCCATTTGGATATCTCCAAGGGACTAGGAGATGGAAATGAAAAACAAGGGCCTGTGCCCAGAGGACAGAAACAGGTGGCCCCTAGAACGAGCACACTGATTTCAGCATCCTAAACTGTGAGAAAATAAATTTGCTTGTTAAAGCCCCTCTCCCGCCACTTAAGGTATTTCTATTAGAACAGCAGTAGTTAACTAATGAGCTTTCCAGCAGATGGATCAAGAACCTCAACTCTTTGGATTTCAATCCGTAAAGGCCTTCAAACTCTACATCTCTTTCAGAGGAACCAAACGAAAAGGAAAAGCTGTTACTCTTTGTCATGAGGTCCTTAATCTCTTCAGCGATAATTTCATTAGCTGCTGTTAACAGCTCGTATTTTCCGTCTTTACTTCCGGTGGGATTAAATTCGGAGGGGAGGCTGCAGGCGTCTCCGAAGATGTCTCCCAGTCTGCCGTTCTTTCCAGGATACAGAAATCGGCTACAACAGGGAAGAGAAGAGCCCGGTTAGACCTGGACTTCCTGCCCTCTCCCAACAGCACAGTGAAATCCACCTAGAAAACCAACACACCAATTCTGTACATCCAACAAGTGACAGTTCCAATTTCCAACAGTGCACAAAATAGGGACTGTGGCAAGGCTGAGTCCTCTGACACATAACAGCTAAGCAGTTCCAGTGTCTTCTGGAAAATGAGGGAAACGTGAACTGTGGTGTCAGCAGAGACCATGAAACATGCCATGCGCTGTCCAAACAACACATGTATTTTGACGCAGCCAGAAAGGTCCTCAGCAGGACCTCAGCCCACGTACTCTGGGCATGTGGTCGGGAGGGGCCACGCGCGCAGGAAGACACCATGCTTGGGAAGGCAGAGGGTCAGTGACAGGACACTAGTCCTCGAGGGGGTGTGGTGACACAGGGGCTCAGGCACAGACTGGGGACGGCCCAAGTGTTCTTCCGCTGTGCACAGGGTCACTTTGAGTGAGAACAGACTCCATGGCACCTCAGCAGACGCAGGGTCGCAGCGGGTGATGTGTGGCAGGGCGCACCCCACGAGAACCACCGTCTCCCAAACATGACGGGTTAAGCAGAAAAGGCAGTGAAAAGGCAATGACGAGGGCTGTACCTCTCTTGAATATGACTTGCGATCACAGCAAGTTTGTTGGACCGATTCATGAACAGATGGGAATTCCCCAACACCATCACGGCGTCGATGCATTTTGACAACGTAAACTGCGGAAAAACAGAAGATTATCAGAAAAGGTAAATGAGCCATCCAAACAAGGTCAGACCTAGATATGAGTGAGGGTTCTGGCCCAGATCACAGCAACAACGCAAGCCACCTCCGTTTGTTTGTCTCCCAGGGCACGTTGAAGCTATGTTTACACGACGCTGCAGCCCAGTGAACGTTCAACAGCGCTGCTGAAAAGTCTGCGGCCAAAATGTGACACGGAGGCACAGAGTAAGACAGACTGCCAGAAAAACAGTGCCAAGAGGCTTGCTCAACAAAGGGCTGATGTACAACTTCAGTTCACACATACACACACCAAACCCCAATAAACAAAAGCAATCCACCAGTAACAAGTAGATAACAGACACACATCAAGGTAAGTGCCAAGAAAAGGAACGCAGAGTAAGGGGATGTCAGGACTTTACTATCAGTAAACCAAAGAAAGACAGAGAGCTCCATAAAGGCCAAGGAGAATCAGAACTGCAAGGAGGAAGCGGGGACAGTCCAGTACAGGGTGGGCATTTCAGTCAGCGTCAACAAACAGACTGTAAGGGAGCTCTGGTGGCCTAGTGGCAAGACACAGCACTGCAATCCCAGAGGTACGC